>NW_026067891.1:3348613-3363772 GCF_014885135.2 Alexandromys fortis | reverse complement strand
TGTATAAAGGAGAAATATTGATATATATATATATATATATATATATTAATCTCATATCCTTCTATATTACTGAAGGTATTTTTCAGCTGTAGGGATTTCTTGGTAGAATATTTTGGGTCACTTATATATACTATCATATCATCAGCAAATAGTGAGTTTGACTTCTTCTTTTCTGATTTGTTTCCCCTGGATCTCCTTTTGTTGTCTTATTGCTCTAGCTAGGACCTCAAGAAATATATTGAATAGATATGGAGAGAGTGGACAACCTTGTTTTCTTCCTGATTTCAGAGGGATTGCTTTGAGCTTCTCTCCATTTAATTTGATGTTGGCTGTTGGCATGCTGTATATTGCCTTTATTATGTTTAGGTATGTTTCTTGTATCCCTGCTCTCTCCAAGACTTTTATCATGAACAGATGTTGAATTTTGTCAAAGGCTTTTTTAGCATCTAATGAGATGATCATGTATTTTTTTTTCCAGTTTGTTTATATGGTGGATTATATTGACAGATTTTTGTATGTTGAACCATCCATAAATCACTGGGATGAAGCCTACTTGGTCATGGTAGATGATTTTTCTGATATGTTCTTGGATTTGGTTTGCCAGTATTTTATGGAATATTTTTGCATCAGTGTTCATGAGGGAGATGTAATTGGTCTGTAGTTCTCTTTCTTAGTAATGTCTTTGTGTGGTTTGGGTGTCAGGGTAACTATAACTTTGTAAAAGGAGTTTGGCAATGTCCCTTCTGTTTCTATTGTGTGGAACAATTTGAGGAGTATTGGTATTAGTTCTTTGAAAATCTTGTAGAATTCTGCACTGAAACCATCTGGTCCTGGGATTTTTGGGATTTTGTTGGGAGACTTTTGATAACTGTTTCTATTCCCTTAGTGGTTATAAGTCTACTTAATTTGCTTATCTGGTCTTGATTTAATTTTGGTAAGTGATACTTATCCAGAAAATCGTCTATTTGAGTTTTCCAGTTTTGTGTAGTGCATGTTTTTAAAGTATGACCTGATGATTCTCTGGATTTCCTGTGTCTGTTGTTATGTTCCCCTTTTCATTTCTGGTTTTATTAATTTGATATTCTCTCTCTGCCATTTGGTTAGTTTGGATAAAGGTTCGTCTGTTTTGCTGGTTTTCTCGAAGAACCAGCTCTTCTTATTTGTTCATAAGAACACAGTTGACTCTTCTGTTCTGACCTTGTGTTCCATCCCACGATCTAGATAAACTCACTTATTAGTTCTGAAAGTTGCCAGTTTTATCTTGTTTTTTTGTAGGGCCTTTTGGTTTTCCTGTGATATAGATATGAATAATTTGCATTAGTATAGATTTTGCTTTATTGATAGAGATTTAAGGTCAATTTTGAATGTATATAGGTTGTTAATGAATAATCATTAATAGTAGTTAAGCTTGTAGGTATGTTAAGATTTTCTAGATTTGCATAGATATATTTTAGATAGGCATTCTTCATATTTTTCAAAGATTATAGAATATGGCATTTTAAATGTTTTAATAACTTAGGACTTTTCATGACAATGAGACACTCTGCTCCTGGCAGCACCAATCTACTTCAAGAGGAAGATGGGCATCGAAGAGGATCCTTATGGAGTTTGATAGCCATTTGGGCAAGAAACTGCTCTTGCCTGGACTATTGCATAAACTGGACACAGAGAACCCGCAGAGAGAGGACTGCTGAACTTGCCTAAAGGTGAGATGATCTTTCGGGGTTCCTGATTCATGAAAGAGTCTGCAAGACATTCTTCAGGACAAGCAGATAGTGACTGCCTTTGAAAGTTCCTGCTTTGTGGAAATGTCTGCTGGAAACTATGGGCCTCTAGGCTGAAGATGGATGCCCCAACGGTACAGAGGAACTTTGGGTGACTGTCCAGGCAGTGAGATGTCTCTGTCATTTCTAGAGTTTGAGAGTTTGCTTATTTCTTATTTGTTTAGGTAATATTGTATCTTTCTGGACTGTTTGATGGAGTTAAGAATAGTTAGCTATAGTTATAGTTTTTCTTAGTTATGATATAGATTATTGTAATTTTTACTTGATAACTGTTTTGTTATATGTAATTTTGCTATGTTAAGTTAAAGCCTTTTTTTTTTTGTTTAAACAGAAAAAGGGGAAGTGATGTGGGAGTGTCATATATCAATCTGTTGATTTCATTGGTTAAGTTATAATAAACCAACTGCTTGGCCTCAGCTTGGAACATAGATGGGAGGAGTAAACAGAATAGAATTCTGGGCGGAAGAGGAAGTGAGGTCAGACTCTGCTCTGCTTCCGGAGAGACCGGACAGCTCTGCTGGATCACAGACGCCATGCTCAGCTCTCCCGGGTAGACGCGATAGCTCTGCTCTCTGAGGCACACGCGATGAAGATGGATGTAGGCTAGAATCTTCCCGGTAAGCGCACCTTGGGGTGCTTACAAACATCATTAGAAATGGGCTAGTCCAGGTGCGAGAATTAGCCTATAAGGGCTAGAGTATGGGCCAAGCAGTTCTTTAAATGAATACAGTTTGTGTGTTGTTATTTCGGGCATAAGCTAGCCAAGCGGCCGGGGTGTTGGGGACGCAACCCCGCCGCTCTTATTTCAACATTCCTGCGTAGACCGTCATTTGCTAATAAAGACATTTCTTCCTTTCCTGTCTGTGGCCTTTATTTCACTCCCTCTCCTTTTGTCTCTTCATTCTGCCCCTCCCCCACCCAACATACACATTTGGCACACACAATGAAGATACCCCAAGAAGTGAAAGTGCCCTGTAGAGGGCGGACCCTAGAAGTGACTCAGGAGTCTGAGCTTGGATTGGACTGTTACAGCTGCTGGCCCTGGGAAGCAGTGCTGTTGATGGAGCCAGGTCACTAGGATATTCCACGATGACTAATTCCGACTGCTCACACGTAACCAGGCACAGGCTTACATAAGCAATGTCAATCATGTGAGAGCAGACATAGTACACATATGTGCACACAGCATGCTTTCTCCAGAGCCCCCAAGATCCTGAGAGCGCGTCTGAGGCTTGTGTGCAGCTTGGATGCTGTGTTACTTTTCCTCTGTGATGAAACATTGTGAGTAAGGCAGCTTAGAGATGGAAGAGAGATAAGAATCCATGGTGGTGGGGAGGCGTGACGGCACAGGGCAGGCATGGCAGCAGGAACAAGAAGCTGAGCATTCACATTTTCGGTGACAAGCCGAAAGCAGAGAGCGTGAACTGGAAATATGGGAGCCTTTTAATCTCAGAGCCCTTCCCCGGTGGCATGCTTTCTCCAACAAGGCTGTGCCACCTAGAACTCCCTAAATAGCACCCCAAACTGGGAACTATGTGTTCCAATGTCTGAGATTATAGAGGACATTTCTCATTCAAACCACACAGGTTCCAAACCATGTGTGCTGCCTCCGGTGGGAAACATGCATTGCCCATGAGGACCGTTCCTGCTTGTATCTGCTTGTGTCCATGGGGCCGTTTACTGGTTGCGTCCGGCCCTGGTTTTTATTGTCAGTTTGACTTAACCTAAAATCCCCTGGAAAGAAGTAATCTCAGTCGAAGAATTGCTCCGTTAGACTGACCTGTGGACATGGCTGTGGGGCATTGTCTTTGACTATAGCTTATGCTGATGATAGCTTATGCTGATGATAGCTTATGCTGGAGAGGATGTGGGGTAAAGGGAACACTCCTCCGTTGCTGGTGGGGGTGCAAACTGGTACAGCCACTTTGGAAATCAGTATGGCAATTTCTCCAATAATTAGGAAACAACCGTCCTCAAGACCCAGCAATACCACTTTTGTGTATATACCCAAAGGATGTTCAATCACACCACAAGGACATGTGCTCAGCTGTGTTCATAGCAGCATTGTTTGTCATAGCCAGAACCTGAAACAACCTAGATGTCCCTCAGCCGAAGAATGGATAAAGAAAATGTGGCACATTTACACAATGGAGTACTACTCAGCCGTGAAAAGTAATGACATCTTGAAATTTGCAGGCAAATGGATGAATCTAGAAAAAACCATATTGAGTGAGGTAAGCCAGACCCAGAAAGACAAATATAATATGTACTCACTCATAAGTGGCTTTTAGACATAAAGCAAAGAAAAAGCAGCCTACAGTCCACAACCCCAGAGAACCTAGACAGCAAAGAGGGCCCTAAGAGAGACATACATGGATCTAAATAGGAAGGAGGAAAAGACAAAATCTCCTGAGTAAATTGGGAGCGTGGGGGTCACAGGAGAGAGTAGAAGGGGAGAGGGGAAGAAGGGAGTGGAGTAGAGAAAGATGTACAGTGCAATAAAAACAATTTAAAAAAACAAAAAATTAAAAACTTAAAAAAAATAAAAAGGGAAACATTCTGTCTTCTATCTATGGTGCCGTTTCCTTGTCATACACCGTATGTCCATAGAACTGTAGCCTCTTTATATCCCATTAGCCCAGAGGGGCTTTCTGTGCCCATGGGGGCCTGTTCTTCCCTGCGTCCCCTGGGTCCCTGGGGCCTATTCCTACCTGTGTCACTCTTTCTCCTGAGGGCCAATGAGGCATTTCCTTTTCCCACAGGAACCCAGTTCTGCCTTCATCCCCTGAGCCCATGGAGCTGTGATTTTTTTTCCTACTCACAATTGCGTTTGTTATCTTCCAGTTGTGGCCTTCTTGGTGGCGTTCAATCAGAACAAGGCCCTCATCGGTGACCGGGGCCTGCTGCCCTGCAGACTGTACCTGAAGAATGTCCAGCAGTACTTCCAGGGCAGGGCTGGCTGGGATGCCTGGAGCTCCACTCCAACCGTCCTGTGGCTGTTGGACTGGTCAAACATGAACTTCAACCTGGACCTTCTTGCTCTGCTGGGGCTGGGCCTCTCCTCTTTTGTCCTGGTGTCTGGCTGTGCCAACATGATCCTCATGGCTACCCTCTGGGCCCTCTACATGTCCCTGGTCAACGTAGGGCAGATCTGGTAAGTAGAGCCTGCCACTTAGCCCTGTGGATCTATACCTATGTCCTGGCCACTCGGGTGCCAGGGTGAACTTGTTCTGGGTACATTATTGAGCGCTTAGACCTCGGTAGAGATTGCTGTTACCACCCAACCAAACTCTGGCTTTTGTCTCTGGGGAATAAAATGTATGATTGTGCCTGGAGACATATTTCTCCTTGAGAATATAATGCCAGTTGCTTGAGCCATGGGGTTTGAAGAGATGGAGACAGCAAGCATTGGGCAGCCAGAAGGAGCATGGAGTTTGGAGAAACTTGACTTTGAAACATCACCCTTCTACCCTTATGGAAAAGAGTCTTGCCAGCCTATGTTAGATGCCACACTGTGGCAATGGCTCAAACCTTGCCCTGATGGTGACCTGTAGATCGAGAGGTGTTGATGGAGCTTATAGGACCACCAAGGCCAGAGAGATTATGGACCAAAGAGCATGTTGGAAAAGTCAGTGGACATGGCTATCCGTCTCTGTAGACACGTGGGAAGTGGATGCGGGGATTAGTACCTGTATCGATTATTTTTCTCCTTGCTGTGACAAAATTCCTTACAAAAGCAACTTAAGAAAGAGTGGTGTGGGGAGGCCAGGTGGAACTGTCACCCCACCATCTCAGCTAGGCTGGCTGGCCAGCAAACCCCTGGGATCCGCCTGTCTCACAGTGCTGGGGTTATAGACACACAAAGCCACACCCAGCTTTGACTTAGGTCCTCATGCTCTTACCCATGAGCCATCTCTCCAGCCTCACCCATGGCCCTTTCCTGTTCTTTGTCCAGAGACATCGCTCACATAGGGTATTTCTTGGGTTAGCAGTGAATATGAGCAAGCAAGTGTGCTCTCCACGTAAATATGTCCTCTATGGACATGCGGTAGCATGCTCACGGATGTTCCCACTGCTTCCAGCAGCTGGTAAAACAAAGAAATACAACCAAGCCCCCGGCATTATTATTATTTTTTTTTTGATTTTTTGAGACAGGGTTTCTCCGTAGCTTTTGGTTCCTGTCCTGGAACTAGCTCTTATAGACCAGGCTGGCCTCGAACTCACAGAGATCCACCTGTCTCTGCCTCCCGAGTGCTGGGATTAAAGGCGTGCACCACCACCGCCCGGCTCCGGCATTATTATTTTATCAGAGAACAATATGTACTCTCCCAGGCTGGGAATCATTGTTATAGTTTCAGAACCACCAGGCTAGGGGCCCACTCCCATTCGGCAAATCTCAGGCTCGCTCCTTCCTTCCTTCCTTCCTTCCTTCCTTCCTTCCTTCCTTCCTTCCTTCCTTCCTTCCTTCCTCCCTCCCTCCCTCCCTCCCTCCCTCCCTCCCTCCCCCCCTCCTTCCTTCCTTCCCTCTTTCCTTCCTTCCTTCCTTCCTTCCTTCCTTCCTTCCTTCCTTCCTTCCTTCCTTCCTTCCTTCTTTCTTGAGGAGGGGAGGTGGTTTTAAGACAGAGTTTCTCTGTGTTGCTTTGGAGCCTGTTCTGGAACTAGCTCTTGTAGACCAGGCTTGCCTCAAAATGACAGAGATCCGCCTGCCTCTGTCTCCGAGTGCTGGGATTAAAGGCGTGTGCCACCACCATCCGGCTTCGGGCTCTTACCTTTAATTTGCACACATTCCATCCAGTTTTTCCTCTTTATTGAGATGCAATTCATACACTGCAAACTTTAACTACTTACTGTGTACCAGTCAAGCTGAGTATGGCAGTATGCGCTGTAATCCCAGCACTAGGGAGGCTCAGGTCAGGCAGGAGAACTGCACAGGGAGTTCCAGGATACCCTGGCCTAGAGAGCGAAACTGACTCAAAATGGAGTAAACAAACAAACAATCAACTTTACAAGTCTGTGGTTTTGTGTATTCAGGATTCTAAAAATCTTGCCATGAAGTTTGAACCATACTCATCACTACAAGAGAACCCTGTGTCTTAGCCCACAGCTCACTCCTTCAGCAGCCCTCGGCTTTACAGTTACACCCATGGTGCTTAAATGCCCCGGGCAGTTCCTGTGAACAAAGCCCCATAGTGCGTGGCTTTGTGTCAGGCTTCACCCCACCCCAGCATGGTGTTTTAGGGTTCATCATGTGTGGTTTGTACCGCTATGTCTTTCACGATATAGTAGGAGTCCATGTTTGATATAGATGACAGCGGGGCTGGGGACACTGGGATGCCACTCAGTGGCAGAGTGCTTGCCTAGTGTCTCAGTCACTGTTCTGTTGCTGTAAAGACACGCCATGACCATGGCAACTCTTCTAAGAGAAGGCATTTAACTGCTTACAGTTTCAGTGGTTTAGCCAATGTCGTTATGATGGGAAGCCTGGTGCCACGTAGCTGAGAGTTACATCCTGATTTGTAGGCATAGAGTGAGAGACTGACCTGGCATGGCCCCTTGAAACCTTAAAGCCTACTCCAAGTAACCCTAGTGACAGTTCCTCCAGCAAGGCCACACCTCCTAGTCCTTATAATCCTTCCCAGTATCGCTGCTCCCTAGTGACTTAACATTCAAATATGTAAGCCTGTGGGGCCATTCTCATTCAGACCACCACACCTAGCATGTGTGATGCTCTGGGTTCCAGAGGCGGAGCGCCAAGCATCTGTCCAGCGTGACTTCAAAGTAACAGAAATGGGCAAAGGAACCTGCTGCATTCCTTTGACATAGCCCCTCTTCCAGTGGTTATGTCAAGGCACCCCTGAGCTTCAGCTCCTAGGGTAGAACATTTGCAGTGGCAATTAATCACAATCAGTTTTTACGCAGGAAAAAACAAAGTGTGCATCTGCTCACTCTACAGTGTCTTTTGCTGGTCTACAGACCTCTCACCCAGCTTTGCCTACCTGATGGCTGGTCCTCCTGGAGGCAGGAGGTCCTCCCAGCAGTGCTCCATGCCCCATGCTGCCCTGAGCTCACAAGTGGGTTCCGTTCTGTGGATAAACATGATAGTTTAACATATAACACCAAGCCAACATTTTAATGTTTTTCTTTTTTGTGTGTGTTTTAGGTATTCTTTTGGT
Organism: Alexandromys fortis; assembly: GCF_014885135.2. Lineage (NCBI taxonomy): Eukaryota > Metazoa > Chordata > Mammalia > Rodentia > Cricetidae > Alexandromys > Alexandromys fortis. The sequence continues at coordinate 3,355,815 of NW_026067891.1, read as the reverse complement.
AAGTGACAATCATGCAGAAAAAAACCCTGCGAGGGCTTGCCTTGTATGTTGGGGTATGTATATCTGTGCATTTCGGGGGGCTTATCTCACTGTTGAAATACTTGCTGCTATCTCATGCCTGCTGGCTCTCTGGGCGTGGGGTGGTTACAGAGTTTGTTAGCAGGCTGGCAAGTCCTGGAGGTCTGTTCTAGGAGAAGGGATGGCTAGGGTTGGGACTGAGGGCTTCCAGGTGAGGTCCTGGGGTGCCTGTAGCACCTGCACTTCATAATAATGGAGATGCTGGGGGCTGGAGAGATGGCTCAGAGGTTAAATGCACTTACTGTTTTTGTGGAGGAAGCAGGTTTGGTTTCCAGCACCTACATGGGAGCTAACCACCACCTTTAACTCCACTTCCAGGGGATCTAATGTCTTCTAGCCTCTGCAGGCACTGCATGTATGTGGTACACAGAGAATGCATACAAGCAAAACACTTATACTCGTAAAATAAAACTAAGTAAATGTTGGGAAAAAGTACCTGCTTATAATCCCAACACAAGGGAGACAGAGGCAGGCAGAGGCCCGTGAGTTCAAGACCACCCTGGTCTCCATAGCAAATTCCAGTCCACCCAAGGCTATGTAGTAAGACCCTGTCTCAAAAGGATTAAAAAAAAATGGAGACACTGAGAGTGATGACCAGAGAAGGCACTTGGAAAAAGTGCAGCAGGTCCCTCTCCATGTGCATCTGACAGTGTCCTGTGGCCTACACATCGGTGCGTCACAGAAAAGGGCAGAGTAGAGAGCACTGTCCAGGGCACCGGTGCTGACTAGAGAAGCATTTCAGTTCCTCCCAGCCCGTGCCAGGTGACAGTCACTGGAGTGTGGCAGCGGGCAGCCCCCAAGTAGCAGAAAACCCTAAGAATCTGGGAACTTATGTCTGTCAGTTGCCCAAACTCTAAAGTTCTGCAACAGGAGCACGATGCAACTGGTCTTGAGAGAGCGGGGGCAGGAGTGCCTTTACTGCCCTGCAGTTCTGTAGCCTAAGGACCCCATGGGAGGCACCTTGGCCCAGCTTCAGCCCCTCTGTGCTGTGTGTGTATCTGGGCCCACCTCGTGTGGCTTCAGCCATGAGGCCTGAGTACCAAGTTCCTGTGCTCTTAGCCTCGCATACTGAGTGCTCCCTGCTGCGCTGAAAAGGGAGGTCCACGGGCAAACATGAGGGCATGGCTGCTGCCCCTATAAATGTTTCCCTTCATCTTTAGTTCCCTGAGTAGGCAGATACCTGTGTAGGGCAAAGCTGTTCCAGTGTGCTGATAGGGCCTTTCCCACACAGCTGCAGGCAGTGTCAGTGTGGCTGCCCAGCACACAATGGGTCCAGGACATTCGTATCTTCTCCTTGTTTCTTGTATCAAAAGTCTTCCAGAGAACCCTGTGTTCTCCAGTGCTTCAGGGAACAAACCCTCTTTTCTTAGTGAATTTTGCTTATCTGAAACTGCAACAAGATTACTTTCTCCGGTTATGAATATTGAAACCTTGAGGCCCTGACTCCTCTATCTAGATGGGATCCCTACTCCTTGGTACAGAAGATTCTGGCAATTACTGGAAAAATCAAGTCTGAGGCACGCTGGGTGCTCACCGCTAGCAGCTGCTTGGAGCTGAGGCTGTGTCACGGGGCCAACGTGATAAGCAGTAACAGGTGCTCCACACGTGGTTAGCGTTAGGCCTGTGCATGGCAGTGGCCGCCTTGTCCTGGAATGTAGGCAGTGGGGTACCCCCAGAATCCTGGGGGACTGAGATATAGAGAACTTCGGAGCACTACCTGGCCAGCTGTGGAGGCTGAGCCGTGGAAGACCTCCAGGTGGTGACTTCAGGAACTTAGAAGACAGCCGCTGCTCAGCCGCCTTTCATCTGTGTTCTTTCCCACTGGCACTCAGCAGCCTCCATTTTACATCCTGATGCAGGGACCTGGGAGCCTTGGCATCGCTGTAGCCCTGTCTCCCATCTTCCCCCTTGCTGTTCTAGAAAACAAAGGCCCATTTGGGGAGGCAGCACAGGGCAGGCATCTAATGCACTGGGTTTAGACTTTTCTGGAGGGGCTGAAGTGATGGCTCAGTGCTTAGGAACTCTAGCAGCTCTTCCAGAGAACCTGGGTTCAAATCCCAGCACCTGCTTGGAAAGTCACAACCATCAGTAACCCAGTTCCAGAGGCTCCATTGCCCTCCTCTGGCCTCCATGGGCACTGCACACACATGGTACACAGACATACATTCTGGGCAAAATACCCAAAATATGTTTAAAAATAAAAAGACTCTCTTGGAGGCTTCTCTTCCCCAGCCCTGTGTTGCTGCCCACCCAAGCTAGAGACCTCACAGTGAGCGCACTCGCCATCCTAGCTGTGTGTTCTTAATTCTGTCATCTCCGTCTTACAAGGAGCCTCAATGTGGAGCTGCTCGTAGGTCTCTGCGGGCCTTTGTCACCTGATTGGTGGCTTGAAATGCACTCTCCGTGTGCGTTAAGTCTGTATTTGTATGATCGTTTATTCATTTCAAGATAGGAGTCTTACTATATGCCCCATACTGTTTTTAAACTCTTTGTCCTCCCGCTTCACCCTCCCAAATGCCAGTTGCAGGCATGCACCACTGTGCCTGGATTAACATGAATTTATTATATTAGTTAAAATTGAATCAGTACAAATGCCCATCCCTTAGCTGCACCAGCCTCCCGTGGAGTGTTGGAATATCTGTGGTACTGAAAGGCATGAGCTCTAGAAGGGTCTTTGACCAGGGCTTCATGGAGGACACCCATTCAGCTAGCAAAGGGCTTTGGGCACCCTATTCCTGGGCAAGGGTGAGCAGTGCCTCTTTGGCCAGAGACGTGGGGGCCTGGCCTCTTCTGCACACATTGCCAATGGCAGTGGCAGATTCTGGCTAAGGAGCCCAGACAGTGAGGTCCCATTTCTAGTGACTTCCTTCATCTCAGACAGTGCAGTTCCTGAAAATACTCTGTTTTTATTAGCAATTTTTTGCTATCTCTTTAAGAGGCCCCCTTTAGTTGTGGAAACTTTGGGTTCTGCTCCACTACCTGCCACTACCTCAGTACAATTTCTGGACGGATAGAGTTGCTGAGTAGCTCAGGGTGTGTGTTGGCGCAGTTCTTTGGGTCACAGGGAGCCCATGCCACTGGTCATCTGCTCCGTACTCTTCACTGCTTTCAGCTTGCCTCGGCAGCATGCAGATCAAAGACCGAGTTAGGAAAGGCTTTAGCCTGCGCCCTACGGATGGAGGCTACTTCTGTCCCAGTGGACTGTGCTTCCTCATGCCCCTTCGCCTGGCCTTCTGGAACTCACCCTGTCCTGTGATTTCCTGAAGAACAGGGCTGCTCTTGGCAGGTGCCATCCCAGCACGTGCAGTCCCCAGCCTGATGACCATCTCTCAGCATGACCAATATCCCCAGCTCAGCCACTGTCCCTAGCGTGGCCACTGTCTACCCTGGGTTCCAGCCCATGCCAAGCTCTGTGCTCAGTGTGAAAGGGTTTATATAGAGAGGACTTCCATCTTGTCTCTGGGACTTGAGTCCCATGTCCTATCCTTAGGGTTTCTTCAGGTTTATTCCCAGACTGTCTCCCTCTAGGCCTGGGCTGGGGGGCAGGGAGGAGCAACTCCAAGGGCATGATGGGAAAAGAGGGGCTCGTGAGTGTCCTGTTACAGGAACCGCCTGCAGACAAGACTGGGGCGAGCCTGTGAGATGACTGCAGGATAGACTCCAGCCAAGTAGCAGCTTCCTCCCGCTTGGCTCTCGGGCCATGCTTCAAGGTCTTCCAGACCCAGATAGGTGAATGGGGGTAGGCCTTGACTTCCTAGTGATGCCCAGACAGTGTAGGCCACACCTCCTGCTCTCTCTGCCTAGGCCCCTTGGGATACTGTGTTTGGTCTCAGTGTCTCCAGGCCACATTGTCTCTGGTGACTGTAGGAAAGGGGGACCAAGCTCCTGTGTTAGGGTAGTATGGTGAGAGCCCTGGGCCTCAGGAGATCCCATCAGGATTGGGGGTACAAGAAGTCCCCCCCCCCCACACCACTCAGGGCAGCACATGTCTAGTAGTCTAAGGATATCCCAGGTGTGATGGTCCCTGCGAGTCAGAAAAAGATTCTAGAAGACCCCATGCCTTCCGCGTTTAGTGCAACACAGTCAGGATAGAACTGGACACTACGTTTGAACGAGTCTGGGTTGCTCTTTTCAGCAAGAAGCCACACTGATAAGTGGTTAGTTTGTCCTCAGCTGATGAGGACAAGGACAGAAGTTCTGCTGTGTCAGCTGCCTGGGCACAGTGTCCAGGCACAGGGACCCACAGAGGCATCTGCCTTGGAGCACACACAGCCCATTAGCTGTAAGCACAGCAGGAGTGTGGGGACAGCTCTAAGGCATGTGACCCAAGGAAGCTGCACGCCAGTGGGTGAGCTGCAGGGGAGAGAGAGACCAGGTGTCTTCAGGAAGCCGATGGCATGTCAATAACCACGGCTCCCATGCAGCCCAGGAGGGCCCAGGCTGCATTGCAAGAATGGTACCCCTAGATAATCTTGTGATTCTGTCCTTTGCTCCCATAGCTGTCATCTTTCCAAGTGGATGCAGCTCTAAATAATTTGGGGAGCTTTGTTCTTGCCAAGTAGAGAGTTCCCTCTTCTGTCAGGCCGTCCTTGGCAGGCCCTGGGCTGCGTGGGATGTTTATATGACTGGGACACTCGAACCTGGGTGTTTTCCCTCACGGCAGCACCTCCTGCCAGCCGTTGTGAATTAAATGCTCCATGTGACCCTTCACCCTGGCCGCTCTTAAATTCATGCTTTAAAAACAGCTTAATGAGGGGTTTACTGGCCCAATTGGAAGTTTTTATTAAGACCCATTAGTGAGTGAGCAGAGGCTGCCTGCAGGAAGTGATTAGCACAGTGGCCCAGCCCAGCAGGTTCCGTGAAACTGCTTCCAGACCTGTGGCTGAGCTGCAGTGGCCGGCACAGCCCTCGGCTGCAGTTTGCAGTCCCTCACTCTCCTCCCAGTCCCGGGCTCAAGAAAGCAGTCTCCTTAATTGAGTTACCCTTGCAGTCAGAGGCAGCCTGACGGCCTGGCCAGCCTAAGCTCACAAGCCGCCTTCAGCAAGGCAACCCTGTGTCCCCTTCCTGGGCCCTATCTCTGTTAACTTAACCTCTTGGTGTGTCACTACGGGAAGAATAGCCTTGTGGAGCTCTTTTCCGGAAAATGTCAACTCAGGATGACAGCAGGCCCTCTGTCCCAGTACCATGTCCAGTCAAGTCCTTTGTGGGAGCCCAGGAAAACCTGGTTCTATCATGTGGGGGCCACTGTGTGGCATGTTAGCTGTGGACTGTCTCAGTCAGCCGTTCAATAGTGGCCTAGGTAGGGTTGGTGTTTACCCAAATAGGGATGCGATACCATATTCTCATCTCCCTCTCTGTGTGCCTCCCTTGCTTTTCCTCACTCCCCTATCCACCCCCATTTAAATCTAGGGAAAATCAGAAACTGAATATAAAAGAAAATGTTCCCGTGGATGATGGCTCACATGCTTTTAATTCTAGCAGAATAGGGATTGAGACATGAGGAATACTGAGTTGCAGAGTGAGACCCTGTCTCAAAACAAAAAGTAAGATAAACAAGCAAAAGCTAGGGCTAGGGACATCCCCCAGTGTGCAGACTGCTTGCCTAACATTCAGAAGCCCTCAGTCTGAAGCAGCAAACAAACCCCACAGGCTGGAGGCGGAGGCAAGTTCAAGGCCATAGTCATTTCGAGGCCTGCAGGGGCTGGGTGCTAAGTCTGTGTTCTCTTGTTTCTCACTCTGGGTCTTGCCTGGCATTTATAGCTTCCATTTCCAAAACATGGTCCCCTTTAACAGAGTTCCGAGACATTGAAAAACGAGCTGTTTCACTTGAGTCCTGAGGCTGCTGGGTGGGTTTTATCTGGAATTCTTCTGGCTTGCCTCTTACTTTTATTTTTGCCAGATTGTTTGGAAATGGGGTGTCTGTCTGGTCCTGACTGTCCCACTCGGGTAGGAAGTCTTCTGTCTCCATCCATCTCTCTAAAGGAAAGAGAGCCCCGTGGGCTTAGTCTCAGTTTCGTACATAAGGATCTGTCTGATTTCAAGCTCTTTCCTTTCGAAGCTACCTGTGGTGCTGAGTGGCCTCACTTGCCAAGCTGTCTGTCCATCTCGCTCTCTGGGATACCATTGTCACTCTCTAGCACAGTGCCCATCTTTGCTTCTTTCTCTTCTGTTCCCCATGGGCAAAACACTCAGAAACGGTCTCCCTTGTAGTCTTGAAAGAACTGGTTTTATTTATCAGACTTTTAAGAATTTTAAAAATTTGTTTTACCATGCTGGAAACCTGAGCGATTTGTGCAGCACCACGCCTGTGCCTCACCCCTGACCACACCCTAGCCCTGGTAGGTGTTCAGCTGTGCTCCTCAGGATTCAGTTTTGTAGGTTGGCTTCTCCTGGAAGAAAGGGCTTTTTATCCAGCATCTCCAGTGGACAGCTTAATTCATTTGTTCTCCGTCTCCTCTCTGATAATAGCAGCGCGCACACAGATGACCACTGCCCTCTAGCTGTGTCCCTGTTCCACCCCATGACAGCCACTGTGATTCTGTAACCTTCAGCGCTGATGTCTCTTTGGACAAGTGCCCTCAAAAGAAATAGACAACAATACGACGCGGGTCTTTTTTTCCTCTGTTTATCAGCTTCTGGATTCTTTATACCCTGGCTAGACCTTGACCTAAAGATTATTCTTCTAACTGTTAAAAAGAAAACCTAGGCACAAAAAAGAAAACCTAGGCACACACTTGGATTGCATGGTTTCTTCTAAACAGAACTGAATGCTGTTTTACCTCTGCTCACCCCAGCTTCTGCTCTGCAGATAAATCCCTTTATCTCCACTAGCATTTATTCTGGTTTGTTTGTTTTGGTTTTTTTTGTTTTATGTGTTTTTTTAAGTTTTTCAGTAAAAGGTTTCTGTTTCTCATTTAAAAATTATTATTTATGCCAGGTGGTGGTGGTGTACCCCTTTAATCCCAGCATTTGGGAGGCAGAAACAGGCAGATCTCTTGTGCATTCTAGGCCAGCCTGGTCTACAGAGCTTCCAGGACAGCTAGGGCTACACAGAAAAAAAAAAAAAAAAACCCGTCTCGAAAAACCAAAAAAGCAAAAACAAAAAAACAAACAAAAAACCAATT
>NW_026067891.1:3280155-3348442 GCF_014885135.2 Alexandromys fortis | reverse complement strand
CCCTCCCTCCCTCCCTCCCTCCCTCCCTCCCTCCCTTCCTTCCTTCCTTTCTTCCCGCCTTCCTTCCTATCATATACAGTATCCTGGCTTCATTTCTATTAGTAGAACAAGCTATCCTGATCAAAGCAATGCAATGGAGGAAAGTTACGATCCACCATTTCAGGGAAGTCAAGGCAGGAGCTCAAGCAGTTGTTACTTCACATTTACAATCAAGAACGGAGTGCGAGTAAAAGCATCCGTGCTGTCTACGGCTTTCATTTAGCTTTCTCCTCTCCTTCCCCTCCCCCCAGAAGTTAGGTTTACTTGTTTCTTTACTCTTGGAGGAGAAGGTTCAGGACCTAGGGAATGGTGCCACCAATAGTGGACTGGTTTTTCCTGCATCAATTAACCATCTCCACAGACATGCCCACAGGGTAACCTGATACAGGCAATTCCTCAATTGTGACTCTTCCCTCAGGTAATTCTAGGTTGTCGCAAGTTGATATTTAAAACCATGTATCATCATGTGTGTGCTGGGGATCAAATTCAGGTCACCAGGCTTGTTCATCAAACACCATTAGCAACTGAGCCATCTTGCCAGTCTTTGAATCCATATTTCTAATGAGGCGTGTACATGGCTTGCTCTTGGTGGGTCGCTTTTAGATTCTGTTTGTGTACTGTCTCCTGTCATGAGTGACAAGGACCCCTCCCATACTCCTGATGCTTTTTCAACATCTTAGCATAACTATGTCACAGGTATAATTTTTATGCTTGATTTTAGCCAAAAGACCAAAAAGTGATGCAGATATAATTGTTATGATTTGTCAGTTTGTGCATTGTTGCATCTATGCAGATTTTGACTGCTGTGCCAGAGAGTGAGCTGTAGATTTTTGTCCTCCTCTTTGGTTTTTCCAGGAGTTGACAGCTGGCCCTTCCTTCATGGTTTAGTTTTTCATCTCTGATCTTGTCTTATCAATGTATTCTAGTGCAACTGCTTAGCTCCTCTTGATCTTTTTATTTTATAGAAAACACATTACACAGTCTGTCATTCTTTCTCCCCACAACTGTGGAGGTTTCTCTTTACTTACAGGCTCTCTGGTACTGCTTGGAGCAGATGCATTTTAGACATCTGGGTTTGGAGATTGTGTGGCAGGTTCCACTCATTGACTTACCCCTCCCTGTGTCCTAGAGATCCCTGCGATCCACAGGGGTTGGTGTCATGCAAAAATCAAGTCTCCACATCAACAACTGCTTTTTCCACTGTGACCCCCGCCCCCGACACGGGATTCTTAGGAGGAACCATCTGTCAGCCTTTTGCATGACCACATTCACAGGGAGACACCTGAAAGCAGCTGGTCAGTGGGATCCTCATCTTGACTTACCCAGCTTGCAACTGTTTGTCCGAGGCAAGGCAGGCCGTCCCGCATGCATGTTGCCTGCTAAGCTTTCCTCCATGCAAGCATTATGGTCTGTTTGCACCAGGCGGCTGAGAGACTTGAGAAGCACTTTGGTCTCTTCAGACACCATCAAGACTGCCAGCTGTCCTGGCACCTCCAGCACCTGGTGCATGTCCCCAGTGCTTCCTGGCTCCCAGACCCCTTGCTAGCTGTGGGAGAGCACTGCCAGCAAGCCTGACCTTGGCCGGTGTCAGGAACAGGAAGAGGCTCTGCTGGCTGCCCCAGCTAGCGTCTGCATGCCAGTGTCTGCTGCGAAAGCTTTGATGTTCTGAAACAGAAACTCTTAAAGAGGAAGCCGTACTCCGTGCTGTCACAATGGCAGCTCTTGTGTGCGCATTTGTGGGAGGAGATGGGCATGGGTGCTGTTTGGCTACCGCTAATGGCTCTTACGTGTGGGTAACGGGCCCTTCCTGACAGTTCCTGTCCTCTTGTCCAGTGCACTATGCTTCTTTCGAGGTATGATCCCTGTATGCGTTGCGGGTGCTGGCTGCCTCTTAGGCATGTAAGCTCCATGGCAGGCAAGCTGTTTGGTCCTTGCCATGATGAACATCTCTAGGGCATTCACAGGCTGACTGTGAGGAGGGGTCAGAGATGAGCTTTGTTACCGCTGCTGCGTGTGTGTGATGCATGTGTGTAGTGTGTGTAGGCAGCCATAGGGACACGGGTAACTGTGGACTAGGAGCACCCATAGGGCCACAGGGGCCCTGCCTGTCTTGGGATCATATCCCTTTGACACCCCACAAAGCTCACCATCTTTACACTGAGAAAGAACTCTGATATTGAGCCTGTCACATGTTGGGATCTCATCAGTGTCTCTGCCACAAAGGCATACAAGGGCCAGCCTGATGGCAGTGACCTCGAGCCTGCCACACTTGCCTTGCCATGGTGGTAACTGTAGGGCCACATAGGCAGATCCCGAACTCCCTTCTATAGCTGAAGGTGCTTGAGCCAGGGGTACCTTGTACATGTGTGGGCATGGTTCCCTCTCCCGTACTGACCCTTGTAGGGGCTGCCATTCGGATTTCTCTGGTGGCTCCAGCTGTAAGGTTAACTTTAAGCAGTGCACACTTGCTACCGGAGATTCCCGTCCTCTTCCAGGCTGTCACAGTAGTGCAGCACGCGCCACCTTATTTATCACGTGGCGCCCACTATGGGACCCCTCTGGCAGCCAAGGGCCAGTGGGCTTCTATGTTGAGACCCATCCTCTTCCCAAGTTGCTCCCAAGACAGAGCTGCAGGCACCTGTCTTCCTTGTGCCTCGTGGCAGTCAGGTGTGTCACAGCTAAGCACCAGCAAAGCCAACACCGGTGCTGCGACACAAGCTTTGCACGTGGAGAAACAGTGCCAGCCACACCTTAGAAGATGAGCGTGCAGTTGCACCACGCTTACTGAGGAACTGCAGAGAGGAGAGCTCCACCCTCCCCTCAGCGCTGGGGGCATCAGTGACTCCCCGGGAGAAGCTGACCTCAGGTCCAGAGGGCAGCCGCACAATGTGCCTCAGATTTGGTCTGACCCATGCTTCCTGGTGGATAAACGGAATAATGGTTTTGGGGAGGATCGCCCCAACGGGGAGGGCTTTTCTGTCACACTTTCCTGATGTTACCTTAAGCTATGTCTGCCAAGTGTCCCTCTGTCCAGTTACAGCTTCCCATAGGAAGTAGATTCCTGAGTCAATTCCTTAGTGGTGGGGGGGTCCACATGCCACTTAGAGGGGTGTCACATAGTCTATAGGGCTTGAAGCCACACAGCATTGTAGAGGATTTCGGATGGTTCCTGCAGGTCACCGTCTTACCTAGGCAGTGTCTTACCTGCCAAGGTTGCTGCTGAGACATCCCACGGTGAGTCCTGCTTCCCTTTCCTGTGAGGAAGAGCGGCCCTCCTTTCCCCGGTGTTTATGCAGAACAGTGGAGGTTATTTTCTCTTGGGTGATCGCCCAACATCCCTGTGGTCTTTTCTGTGCCTCACATCCATGATCTTCCCACAGGTCCCTGGGCCATAAATTGCCCGTCCCCGAGGCCTCTCCCACACTACCCAGTATTAGCACGTGCACCAGGCACACCTTGTCTTGCTCCAGCCGTCTATCAAGTTTTGCTCAGGACCTTGGTCCTCCTATGGAAATACATCTAGAAAGTGGTGCTTGCTGCTCTAGCCTCTTGGTGGGCAGAGCTAGGAAATAATGAGGTTACCACATCCACACAAGGAAGAGGAATGACATAGGGGTTTCGATCCGATGATTCTTAGGGTGGCAGCTGAGGGAATGCTTCCTGCCCTGTGCCCCTTTCTGTGTTTTCAAGACAGCCATAGTGAGAGAGGACAGGCTGTATCATCAGCCAAGAGCTGGAGGAGACTGACTTGTGCCAGTGGTGGGGGTGATCCGCATGCTGTCAGTCTTTGTATCTGGGGTGAGACTGGAGGGGAGTTGTACACTTCATAGTCGGCACCATGAACTTGAACCTAGCCTGACACATAGGGTCTGTCAGAGAGTTGGTTTTAGCTTCTCTTTGTACGTTTGTGCAAAGCTGGGTATGAAATATAACAGGGAAACTGGTTTCAAACCAACAGTATCTGATAAACACGGGCAGAATGCAGGTAACGTGTGTAGGCTGATATAACACACAGGTGAAAGAGCTTGACATAAATGATTGTTGTCCTCTGCCAGTGCATTTGAAAGCACAAACTACAAAAGCTGCTATAAAAAACCAGCGGTTTGGGCTACAGTGGGAGCTGAGTTGGTAGGATGTTTATCTTGCAAGAATGAGGACCTAATTTGATTCCCAGAGCCCACATGAAAAGCCAGGCACGGTAGCGCTCGTTTGCGATCTAGCCAGCTTAATCTGCTTGTCAAGCTCCAGGACTCAGAGCTTCTCACAAAATAAAAGGTGGAATGATACCCAAGGTTGATCTCTGGCCTCCACAGGCATGCACAAATATGCAGAAAAACAAAACCAAACAAACCGCAGTTTGCTGAAGAGGTTTAGGCCAACAAACTCAAGGGGACTAACGCAGCATCAAGCCGCTGTCTCTCACATTGATTTTGGGGAATGTTGACTGGTGGCCTGGGGTGGCAGGTATGGCCCAAAGCAACCGAAGCTGTGGCCCTCCCTGAAGGCTGGCATGGTAGTGATCGGGAATCACGATTGTATGAGCCCTGCAGCTTGTCTCCCTGAAATGGGGTCAAAGGTGTGAGAACTATCCCTAAGTTAGATTAGGGCAAGGAGACTTCAAAGGCTCAGGACTAGGACCTTGACTACTTGTCAACCCCTCTGGCGATCACCAAACACTGAAAATCTGTGCATTGCAGCTCAGTAGCTAGAATTCTTTTTTTTTTTTTTAAATCTTATTTTACATACCAATTCCAGTTCCCTCTCCCTTCCACTCCCCCCATCTTCTCTGCACTGCTCCCATGCACTCCTCAGAGAGGGTGAAGCCTCCCATGGGGAGTCAACAAAGTCTGTCACATCACTTGAGGCAGGACCAAGGCTCTCCCCCCTGTATCTAGGCTGAGCAAGGTATCCCTACATAGGGATTGGGCTCCAAAGATCCAGTTCATGCACTAGGGATAAATACCGGTTCCACTGCTAGTGGCTCCACAAACTGCCCAAGCCACAGTACTGTCACCCACATTCAGAGGGCCTAGTTCTGTCTTATGCAGGTTCCCCAGCTGTCAGTCCCACTAGTTTGGGTCAGCTGTGGGTTTCCCCACCATGGTCTTGGTTCCTTTGCTCATATTATCGCTCCTCCCTCTCTATGGCTGGACTCCAGGAGTTCAGCCCAGTGCTTAGGCACCCTCTCCACTATCGCTTAGATTCTTAGCTGGGGTCATCCTTGTGGGTTCCTGGGAATTTCCCTAGTGCCTGGTTTCTCACTAACCCCATAATGGCTCCCTCTTTCAAGGTATCTCTTTCCTTGCTCTCCCTCTCTGTCCTTCCCCCAACTCAATCTTCCCGATCCCTTATGCTCTCCTCCCCACTCTCCCATCCCCTTCCCACTCCCCTACCACTCTCCTCTGTCCCTCAGTGTCATGTTACTAAAGAGGTCTTGTCTACTTCCCCTTCCCAGGAAGATCCGTAGGGTTCTCCTTGTTTTCTGTCTTCTCTAGGGTTGTAGACTGTAGGCTGATTATCCTTTACTTTATGTCTAATATCCACTTAGGAGTGAGTACATACCATGTTTGTCTTTCTGTGTCTGGGTTACCTCACTGAGGATAGTTTTTTCAAGTTCTGTCCATTTGCCTGCAAAATTCAAAATGCCTTTTTTTTTTTAACCGCTGAGTAGTACTCCTATGTGGAAATGTACCACATTTTCTTTATCCATTCTTTGGTTGAGGGGCATCTAGGTTGTTTCCAGGTTCTGGCTATTAACTAATAATGCTGCTATGAACATAGTTGAACAAATATCCTTGTGGTATGGGTCTGCATCCTTTGGATATGCCCAAAAGTGGTATTGCTAGGTCTTGAGGTAGATTGTTTGCTACTTTTCTGAGAAACCAGTATACTGATTTCCAAAGTGGCTGTATAAGTTTGCACTCCCACCAGCAGTGAGGAGTGTTCCCTTTACTCTATATCCTCTCCAGCATAAACTATCATCAGTGTTTTTGATCTTAGTCATTCTGACTGACATAAGATGGTATCTCCAAGGCGTTTTGATTTGCATTTCCCTGATGGCTAAAGATGTTGAGCAGTTCCTTAAGTGCCTTTTGGCTATTTGAAATTCCTTTGTTGAGAATTTTCTGTTTAGATCTATACTCCATTTTTTAAATTGGATTATTTGATATTTTGATATCTAGTTTCTTGAGTTCTTTGTATATTTTGGAGATCAGTTTTCTGCTTGATGTAGGGTTAGTGAAGATCTTTTCCCATTCTGTAGGATGCCATTTTGTCTTGTTGACCATGTCCTTTGCTTTACAGAAGCTTTTCAGTTTCAGGAGGTCCCATTTATTAATTGTTGCTCTCAGTGTCTGTGCTACTGAGGTTATTTTAGGAAGTGGTCTCCTGTGCCAATGCGTTCAAGTGTACTTCCCACTTTCTCTTCTATGAGGTTCAATGTGGTTGGTTTTATGTTGAGGTTTTTGATCCATTTGGACTTGAGTTTTGTGTATGGGGATAGATATGGATCTATTTGCATTCTTCTACATATTGACATCCAGTTATGCCAGCACTGTTTGTTAAAGATTGCTTTCTTTTTTCTATTGTATAATTTTAGCTTATTTGTCAAAGAGCAGGTGTTCATAGATGTGTGGATTAATATCAGTCTTCAATTCAATTCTATTGGTCAACCTCTCTTGGTATTTATGCCAATACCAAGCTGTTTTTATTATTGTAGCTGTGTAATAGATCTTGATGTCAGGGATTCTGGTACCTCTGGAAGTTCCTTTATTGTATAGTTCCTTTATTGTGCCTATCCTGGGTTTTTATTTTTCCATATGAAGTCAAGTATTTTTCTTTCAAAGTCTGTGAAGAATTTTGATGGACATTATATTGAATCTGTAGATTGCTTTTGGTAGGATTGCCATTTTTACTTTGTTGATCTTACCTATACAAGAGCATGGGAGATCTTTCCGTTTTCTAATATCTTTTTCAGTTTCTTTCTTCAAAGACTTAAAGTTCTTGTCATACAGGTCTTTCACTTGTTTGGTTAGATTTACCCCAAGATATTTTATTTTGTTTGTGGCTGTTGTGAAAGGTGATGTTTCTCTGATTTCTTTCTCAGCTTCTTTATCATTTGTGTATAGGATGACTACTAATCTTTTGGAGTTGATCTTGTATCCTGCTACATTACTGAAGGTGTTTCTCAGCTGTAGCAGTTCCCTGGTAGAATTTTTTGGGGTGGCTTATGTAAAGTATCATATCATCTGCAAATAGTGAAAGTTTGACTTCTCCTTGCCAGTTTGTATCCCCTTGATTTCCTTTTGTTGTCCTACTGTTCTAGCTAGAACTTCAAGTACTATATTAGATAAATATGGAGAGAGTGGACAGCCTTGTCTTGCTCCTGATTTTAGTGGAATTACTTTGAGTTTCTCTCCATTTAGTTTGATGTTGGCTGTTGGCTTGCTGTATATTGCCTCTATTATGTTTAGATATGTTCTTCGTACCCCTGATCTCTCCAAGACCTTTATCATGAAGGGGTGTCAAAGGCTTTTTCAGCATCTAATGGGATCATCATGTGGGTTTTTTCCAGTTTGTTTATATGGTGGATTACATTGACAGATTTTCTTATGTTGAACCATCCCCGCATCTCTGGGATGAAACCTACTTAATCATGGTGGATGATGTTTCTAATGTGTTTTTGGATTCAGTTTGCCAGTATTTTATTTTTGCATCAATGTTCATGAGGGAAATTGGTCTGTAATTCTCTTTCTTAGTTGCATCCTTGTGTGGTTTGGGTACCAGGGCAACTGCCAACTCAAAAAGAGCTTGGCAGTGTCCCTTCTGTTTCTATTGTGTGGAAGGAACAATTTGAGGAGTATTGGTATTAGCTATTTGAAATTCTGGTAGAATTCTGTGCTGAAGCCATCTGGCCCTGGGCTTTTTTTGGTTGGGAGACTTGATGACTGTTTCTATTTCCTTAGGGGTTATAGGTTTATTTAAATTGTCTCTTTGTTCTTGGTTCAATTTTGGTATGTGGTAACTATCCAGAAAATTGTCCATTTCCTTTAAATTTTTCAATTTTATGGAGTACAGGGTTTTGAAGTATGACCTGATGATTCTCTGGATTTCCTCTGTGTCTGTTGTTATGTCCACCTTTTCATTTCTGATTTTGTTTATTTGCGTATTCTCTCTGTCTTTTGGTTAGTTTGGATAAGGGTTTGTCTCTATCATGATTTTCTTAAAGAACTAACTCTTTATTTTATTGATTCTTTGTATTACTCTCTTTGTTTCTATTTTTTTGATTTCAGCCCCCAATTTGATTATTTCCTTGTGTCTACTCCTCCTGGGTGAGTTTGCTTCTTTTTGCGCTAAAGCTTTCAGGTGTGCTGTTAAATCACTAATGTGAGATTTCTCCAGGTTCTTTATGTAGGCACTTAGTGCCATGAACTTTCCTCTTAGCACTGTTTTTACAGTGTCCCATGGGTTTGGGTATGTTGTGCATTCATTTTCAATGAATTCTAGGAAGTCTTTAATTTCTTTCTTTATTTCTTCCTTGACCCAGGGGTGATTCAGTTGAGCACTGTTCAATTTTCATTCGTTTGTGGGCTTTCTGCAATTAGTCTTGTTGTTGAATTCTATCTTTAAGCCATGGTGATCCAATAAGATACAGGGCGGTATTCCAGTATATATATCTGTTGAGTTTTGTTACCGAGTATGTGGTCAGTTTTTGAGAAGGTTCCATGAGGTGCTGAGAAGGTATATTCTTTTGTGTTTGGGTGGAATGTTCTATAGATGTCTGTTAAACCCACTTGAGTCATAACTTCTGTTAGTTCCTTTATTTCTTTGTTAAGTTTCTGTCTGGCAGTCCTGTCCAGTGGTGACAGTGGGGTGTTGAAGTCTCCCACTATTAGTGTGTGGGGCTTGATGTGTGATTTGAACTTTAGTAATGTTGCTTTTATAAATGTGGGTGCCCTTGTATTTGAGGCAGAGACTTTCAGAATTGAGACTTCATCTTGATGGATTTTTTTCCTGTGATGAATATGAAATGTCCTTCTTCATCTCTTTTGATTAATTTTAGTTTGAAGTCTATTTTGTTAGATATTAGGATAGCTACAACTGCTTATTTCTTAGGTCAATTTGATTGGAGAATCTTTTCCCAACCCCTTACTCTGAGGTAATGTCTGTCTTTGAAGTTGAGGTGTATTTTTTGTATGCAGCCAAAGGATGGATCCTGTTTTCGTATCCATTCTCTTAGCCTATGTCTTTTTTTTTTTAAAGATTTATTTATTAATTATGTATACAGTTTTCCCTGCATGTATGTTGCAGGCCAGAAGAGGGCACCAGATCTCACTATAGATGGTTGTGAGCTACCATATGGTTGCTGGGAATTGAACTCAGGACCTCTGGAAGAACAGTCAGCGCTCTTAACCTCTGAGCCATCTCTCCAGCCCCTAGCCTATGTCTTTTTATAGGTGAATTGAGACCATTGATATTAAGAGATATTAATGACCAGTGATGGTTAGTACCTGTTATTTCTGGTTTGGGTGGTAGTGGTAATATGTGAGTGTCTTCCTTTTGGGGGATTTGCTGCTGTGAGATCATCTATTGTCTATGTTTTCATGGGTGTAGTTAGCTCCCTTGGGTTGGAGTTTTCCTTCTAGTACTTTGTATAGGGCTGTATTTGTGGGTAGGTATTGTTTAAATCTGGCTTTATTATGGAATATCTTGTTATCTCTGTCTATGGTGATTGAAAGCTTTGCTGGGTAGAGTAGTCTGGGCTGGCGTCCATGGTCTCTTAGTGTCTTCAGAACATCTATCCAGGACCTTCTGCCTTTCAGAGTTTCCATTGAGAAGTTAGATGCAATTCTGATAGGTCTGCCTTTATTTGTTACTTAGCCTTTTTCCTTTGCAGCTCTTAATATTATTTCTTTATTCTGTATGTTTAGTGTTTTGATTATTATGTGGTGAGAGGACTTTGGGGGGGTCCAGTCTATTTGGTGTTCTATAAGACTGAAAATCTGTACAGGGGAGTCTACTGCCTTAGGGCAGCATGAAGGGCCCTCTGCTCCAGGACTTGCCCATCTAACAGCCATGTCACTGGGAGGTTCTAGGCCATGTTCTGTGTTTCTGTTGGCAGTATTGGGGATGGGAGAGAGGGTGGGTCTTCAGGAAGTGGGTGCAGAGGATGGCAGGGGAATGCTCAGACACCCCCCTCCCGTCAGCTTGCTCAGAGGTTTCCCTGACTGGTATGGAGCCCATGGACAGGTGTGAGGTTGATGAGATGGATGGAAGCGTAAGCGGGGAGACGTCTGTAATGTGGGGGTCTCAGTTAAGCAGGGGCTTACCTGATAACCCCAGAGAAATGGAGTCTTAGTGTGAGCTTTCAGTGCCGACAGTGGCCTGGTGAGCACATGGCTAGTGGACATGTGCACAAGGCAAGAGGTGCAACATCGTCTAAAGAGTGAAGTCTGTTTAATGCCAAGTGCCTTTTGGCTCCCCAGTAACAGGGAAGTCACTTCTCTGTCTGACTTAGGTAGGTGTCTGTTCTGCTGGTGACGTTCCTTTCCTCCGCCTTGTCCCGTCTGAAAGTCTCCCCCCATCAGGGGGCTCAGTCCATGGTCACTGATGATGAGGGTTCCTGTGCCTGTGTGTGGTAATGCTAACACAGTGGCAGGGAACCTGTCATACAGCAAGGTGGCTCATCTTAGGGCAGACAGGAGGAGAGACAGAGGGAGTGAGCCACACCGGCTGGCTTCGCCCTGCCTTTGCTGCCAGGGCCCTAACATCTGTTGGATGGGGTGTCCCGCATTCAGGGGGGCCTCCTCAGTTGCTGCCCTGCCTGCCACTTCTCTCTGTTAATGCCAGGAGTGTGCTTGCTAATCTCCTAATCCAATCACAGTGCTCAGTTGGAACAAGGAGGGGTCAGCTTGCCTGGAAAGTGGGCAAAGAACCCACACACTGCCGCCGCTTACCCATGTGAGAGACTAGGGCGGCCCTGTGGGCTCTTGGAGCCCAGGATGGACTCCGCTCTTGGTTCTCTGCCTGGCCTGTGAAGTGCCTCCCACCCTCCCATGAAGGCTGAGAAGGCGCTGGAGGGGTTGGTGTTGGAGCAGAGGTATAAGGTAGGATTGAGCTCCAGAGAAGAAAGGAGACCCTAGGGCAGGTATTGGGAGGAGTGCTGATCATGGACGCTGGTCACTTCCTGTCTGGGCCATTTTTCTGTGAGAATTATGTCGCCTGTTTTTGCATAATTGTGAACCTTAGTTGGGAATGATGACACATGCTTTTAATCCCAGTGCTCTGAGAGCAGAGGCTAGTGGGTCTCTGAGCTAGTGGCCAGCCTGGTCTACAGAGTGAGTTCCAGGACAGTCAGAGCTATACCGAAAAACCCTGTCTCAGACCAATTCCCCTCCCCCCAAAAAGGAATCCTTGACTAGTCCTCCAAAAGAAAGCATTTCTGGATATTTGTCCTCGTGGCATTAAGAATGGGATGCCTTAGGCTGCCCAACTCTGAGTGAGGCAGTGCCGCGGAGCCCTAATGTATGGCTGCGGTTCATCCCCACCCCAATCCAGTGTGGCTCCTGGGAATGCACTAGACTGGTCACGTGTTCCATGTGCAGACTGGCCTTCCTCTTCAGATCTCCTGCCCAGCAGCCATGTCAGTGTCACTATAGGCCTGCAGGAGGGCTGGAGCCACTCGGCTTTAACAGGGTGAGGGTCCTGCATGCAGATGTCTGGGTAGGGGAGGAGCAGTGTCCACCCTGGGTTCCCAGCCCACAGAACTGCCCTGGCCTCTGACGTGGGAACATGGCAGTGGTTTGTGTTTTCTGGCCCACTTTCCAGGCAAACTGACCTCCTTCCTAAAAAGTCTGCGGAGACATCACACTTCTTCAGCATTGGATGATGCCAGCCACATGAGGGCATTAATGTCCCTGAGCCACAGCAGTCTTGGAAGCCCCTGAAAGGTGTAGGGTTAGGGCACTTGGTGGGAGGCTTTGGAGCCTGTCCTGGAACTCACTCTGTAGACCAGGCTGGCTTTGAACTCACAGAAGAGCCACCTGCCTCTGCTTCTCTAGTGCTGGGTTTAAAGGTGTGCACAACCATCACCCGGCTTGGTGAGCCTCTTATGCATCCAGGACACCCAGGGTAGGGAGTAGATAGGCAGGTTTGTCCAGCCTTGGTTCTGCATTGAGACCCACACCACACATACCTAAGTAGGCACTGCCTCTGAGAGGGGCTGGGAGTTGGGGTCCAGACCTGTGGACCATGGGGACCACCACCCTACATGGCCACTTAAACCTAAATTCAGCTGAGCTAAAGTTTAAAAACTTTTACATTTCTCTGTCAGTCACATGAACCACATTTTTAGATCTCAGAGGCCCCTATGGCTTCTTTGCCATGCCTCACCAACCCTGAGCATTGCAGACAGAGCCACAGGGCCATGGAGTCTGACACTTCCTCGGGATCCTGGTCTGTGGCTTTGAGGTTGAGCAGTCTGTAGTTCATTTCCACACACAGGAAACAAGAGAAAGCCCGGGAAAATGTGTGCCCTTTAGCATGCTATCTATACGTTAAATATTTGGAATATATTAATCTGAAAAATAATCTGGCTAAGTCTAATTTCCGTTGAGGGGAAGCATATTCGTATTTATCCAGAGGCAATAAAGCTGTGGAGGTCACTTCTGTGGATCCCGTTTCCAGGCTAGTTGGCGACACCTGCAGAGATCTAAGCAGTGGGGGACACCCGGTGGCTAGGAAGTCTGGTTGTCCTAGCAACCGAGCCTTAACAAGCACCTGGGACCTGGGTTCCTGAAAGGGTCACCACGAGGTCATGTGGGTTATGGAGGTCACTTCCTGTTTCTCTGAGTGCCCAAAGACATCCTTAGAATGTGTATTAGCAAGCTTCCAAACTTGCAGCTGGGGCATGCCTTTGCCAGTAAGTCCATTTCTTTTTTATAATTTGCTTTTTAAGAAAGGGTCACACCCTGTGGCCCTTTAACATTGAACTTAGGGCAGTCCTCTGCCTCAGCTGCCTAAGTGCTGGCATTACGGGCATGAGGCACCACACCTGGCTCTCATGAGTAGTTCTTATAACCTGTAGCCTGCAGCCAGTACTTTTGAGAAATATCCGCTCACTTGAAAATGCTCTCCCTCTTCGGGTCTGGTCTCTACCTTTAGTCCTGTTCTCCGAGGCTTGGTCTCCACACTCCACTCATGACTTGCTCCTCCTTCAGTGGGTTAGACTGTACCTTGTTGCTTGTTGCTTATGGGATGCTCAACACAGGAAACAGCATGGCTAGCAGACTGACAGCCCTGTGTTTGCACTGGCGTGTGGATTCCTGTGTAGAGCTGTGGATGCCCCGCTGGCTCCAGAGCTGGAGGAGGAGGGGGTAGTGGGGAGTGAAGAGATAGTCTTCCTCTCCTGTGGGAGCAGCTCTGTAGTTAATTCCTTTCAGCACCCACAAGGGCAGCTTTGAGTGTACTAAGATGGGTGGGGGATGTGTTGAGAAGCGGCATCTTGACGCGGCACCTGCTCTAAAGGTTGCCTCAAGGCTGCATGTCAGCCATTACTCGAGGGTTTCTGTAAGGTGGTGATGACCCACACATGTGTGCAGGGCAATGCTGATGGGGATTCTGGCTGACTGAGGCAGAAGCCACTGTGGGAGTACTCCAAGCCTGCTGGCTGCAGGATGGCTCCAGTGGCCTCAGATCTCCTTTCAAAGTGTGGCTCTTCCGGCACTCCACACTTGGGTTGCCCTGGGTCTGGTGGCACACGTCTGCAGACCCAGCACTCAGCAGAGGCAGTGGGTTCACTATGAGTTCGAGGTCAGTCTGAAATACATAGTAAGTTCCATGTCAGCCTGGGCTACAGAGCAAGAAAGACCCTGCCTAAAAACAAAGACCAAAGAAAATCCGAACTTCGGGTTGAATCTCCATCACAGATACAAAAGACAAACCCAGATTCACAGAAGCGGCTTTGCAGAGCAGTGTCCATAATAAAACCACAGATCCAAACTTAGGGGGAACTTGGAAAGTGTGACGGCACGAGTCCCTCGCTCTCTGGTAGTCTGGATAACAGAACACTGCTTTCTCTCTGTGCCCTGTGGCTGCCTGATTGCACAGGGAGCCGGGATGGTCCTAGCACACAGCAGATCGTCGTCACAGTCACAGACCATAGAGGACACAGACCTGAGGTCAGAGACATAGAGAGTAGGGCTTGCAGCTCTTTGGGGATTAGGGGTAGCCTCCCCCATGATGTCACTGCTTGGGCTAGTGCAGGCCCCAGGCTGTGTTATGCACTGGTGGGCACCGCTTGTGGCCCATGGAGTTTCTGTTTCCCGCACCCCTTCCTTCCGTGTTAGCAGTAGAGCAAAGCAAAATTTTGCTATGCTAGCTCATAACTTCTCCTAAAATATAACCTATGAAAATTAAGGAAACTTTTAAAAGCTGCGGGCTCCCTCCAGGGCCATCATTAGAAGCCCCTGGGGTGGCAGAGGGCGGGCGGCTCACTGCTGGAGTGACAGCCAGTCAGGAGGGAGCGCTTTGCCCCCTTCTCCCTGTTTTTAACGAAGGAGCTAATGGATTTCCTATTCCTCACGTGGATGGTGCTGTCACTTTTGAAGGATCATCTGCGCTATATTTAATTACTCCTTCTGACTATCTGAAGTCGTTCTGACTAGCTCGTGCAGCCTGGTTGCCATCTTCTTCCTAGAGTGGCCATCTCAGGGAAGCGTCCCTCTGAGATGCTTCAGGACTTGCTCCTTATTTAGGGAGTGAGCTTGGCCTTTGACACACGTAACTAGCTCCAGGTGATATTTCATCATGTCTCACATTGTATGATGTCCGCCGCTCCTGTCTAGCCCCTGGCCTGGGACCGGGTCACTCCTGAGCCTTTATTTCTCACATGGCTGAGTGCATCTGTATCCTGCCTCTCCCTAACCCCCTATGGTACCACACCATAGCGTGACTCCTGTGCTGCTCACCTGGAGCAAGAGATAGCCTTTGGGGTGAGCTTTCCCGCCTGATAAGCTAGCACCCCACCAATAGGGCCTTCCAAAAGTTTTCTACCTGCTCCTTGCTCCCTAAATCTCCCATCCCATCCCACCAATCCTCTGATCCCCTCCCAGACTGTTGGGCCCACAGCTTGGCTTGGCTGTGCTCTGCCCTTGGTTGGCTCCAGCCTTGCACCCAGCCAGATGATGCATGCCTGCCTCTCACCTACCATACGTGTTCATCAAGCTGGTGGTCCTGAGATCCCACCTCCCCTTGTCCCCCACCTCAAGCTGTCTTTCTTCCTGGCTGCTTTTAGCATCAAACTCTCTAGCTTTAGCTTTTGCATCCCTGAGCCACTCAGCCAGACAGCCTCCCCGTCAGGGCCACTGTCCAGTGTAAAGCTGCCTGACCTCCTCGTGCTGGCTCCTTGTGTCCCTTCTTTCCAGCATTTGTCCAGCTGAGACACAGACAAGGCCTCTGGGTGGGTGTTTGGTGTCTTTCTTCTTTCTTCGATGCCAGTGAACAGAGGAGCCAGCACCATCCTTTGGTTCTATCGGAGAACGAGTAATGTAGAACTTAGCCAGAGAGTAGGACCCAGATCGGTCCCTCTGCCTCTGCTTCTCCACTTGCAGTCTCTGGTGTCTAGAATCTTCTGCCTTATTGGCTCTGCCTTACATCTGTCTTCTCCTGGCTGTGTCCAGTCTCTGTAGATGCCTAAGCCTCCTGGATAGCATAAGGGAGAGGCCCAGATGGAGCCCCTGGTTCTGGTGACCTCAGGTTGAGAACTACATGGTGTCTGCTTCCGTTTCCTCGTACCATTAGTGTTTACACTTAGAGACTTAGTTCCGGGAAGCCTCCCTGTGGGTCCACAGCAGTATGCTCCTCCTAGCCCAGGCTGGAGGAGCTAGGAAGGCTGCACAGCTGGCTTCGGGAAGCCACGGTGATCACTGAACAGCACGTAGGGAAAGCGAGACTGGCACCCCCTGAGTGTCTCCTCAGACACAGCACGGAGATGTGGTCAGGTGGCTTGGCCTCTCACCACATCCTTCTTCTCCACCATTCAACAACCAGGCTGTTTCCATATGTTTCTGGGAAATTCATGTTGAAATAGCTGTAGTTTTTTCCCTCCCTCTCACTTACCCCTCTTTCTATCTTTCTCTCCCTGCCTCCCTCTCCCAATTCTTACATTTGTTCTCCCATCTTATTGTTCCTTCTCCCTCTTTTCTAACATCCTCCTTTTTTGGGGGTTTTTGTTTGTTTGTTTGTTTGTTTGTTTCTTTTTTTGGGTTTTTTTTTTTTTTTTGGTTTTTCAAGACAAGGTTTCTTTTTGTAGCCTGTGGCTGTCCTGGAACTTGCTCTGTAGACCAGGATGATCTCCAGCTCAGAGATCCACCTGCCTCATGAGTGCTTGGATTAAAGGCATGTGCCATCCACCACCCACCTCTACCTGGCTCTTATTCTTGAAATAGGATATCACTAAGTTGTCCAAACTGTCCAAAACTCACTCTGTAGCAGAAATGACCTTGAATTCCTAATCCTCCTGCCTCTACCTCCAGAGTACTAGAGTTACAAGTCTGCACCATGATGCTTAGTCTATTGGTGTGGTGCTGAGATCTTCCTCAAGGCTCCCTGCACACTCCCACTGAACACTCGGCTAGCAGTCCCTCTTAAACATGAGACGCTCGCTCCTTCCTAGGAATAGTTTCACAGGCATGCCCTGGTGCATCTGATCTCATCTGTGGTACCCAGTGAGGATGCTTCCTGGGGCCACCCAAGCCTTTTGCCCGTACCCTAAGAAACAGCTCTGAACGGAGAGCTTTTCTAAGCTGTTCGGAGAGGTTGTGCAGTGCCTTTCCATATGCACAGATCCCTGGTGCAATTGCTTCCATGCTCTGTGTGACTGGCGATGAAGGAGGCAGACACTGAAGTGAAGGATCTAGAACCAGCTGCATGTGGCCATGTAAAAGCAGTCCATCACACAGGACTGTCACTCTGGATCCCTCGAAGGCCTGTCCTGACAGCTGTCTGATGTGATGCTGGTGAGACTGTGTCCCTGTTACCTGAAGCATGAACTAGGAAGAAGCAGCACTGTCCCCAGAGACCCTCGCTAACTGCCTTGTAGAGAGGCCTTGGCTCACAGGCGCAGGCGGTGGGAGGGGGCTGTTCAGAATTCAGTTGCGCAGGGCTGTATGTGTTCACAGTTGTAGCTGCCCTTATCCTTTGTCCTGCAGAAGGTGTCATTCCCTCAGTCCACTGCCTAAGAATTTGGTACACTGAGCGAGAGTGGCTAAGTACCCACCCACCCTCTCTGGGTCACTTGGCCCCTGGCAATGTGCTGGGTGTTTCTTTTTTCTGGGGACTCATCTCCTGCCATGCTGAAGCGGCGAACAATGGCCTGCCTTGTGCACACGGTGCAGCTGCTGAGACACCAGAGATCCAGGCAAAGAGGACAAGCAGGTGGGAGGGCAGCAGCCCTTCCCTCCCCGGGTGTCTGTCACAGGCCACTGCCACCAGGGCAGGTCCAGCTTCTGTCAGAAAGACGCCTGTGAGCCACAGCCATTCCATGAACTGGGGCAAGGCAGAGGGTCTGGTTGGAAGACTTGGCTCAGCAATGTCTATCCATGTAGGATAGGAGCATCCCATCCCCTCTGAAGACCATGGCGGGGGCTCACACGCACCCTCCTTCCCGTTACAGACAGCTTGTCTTTTGTCACCCTGCCCTGCCCTGTCATGCACCCCACCCCCAGCCCTGTCACCCTGCCTCTTTTGGCACTTGGATGCATTTCTGGGTTCTGCCATTGTGTATCAATCACTTTGATCGGTGTCACTCACTGCAGTGTGTGTTAAAATTCCATTCCTATGTCTGCAGATCGAGCTGGCAATTAGGCAGGCTCTGAGCTCTAGGGAATGTGTCCCCTAAAAGCTCTGAGACTGTGTGTGGCATCTGTCACGGTGCCAGCTCTACTCTGCCCCAGGGCTAGCAAATGGGTCCCAGCAAGGGGTGGGCAGCTTGGTGGGTGTGGGGCAAACCGGGGCAAACAGCTTGTTCTATGTGGTATGAGGTAGACTTACTCTGTGGCCCTAGATTTGCTCTATCACCTCTGGGCTTCTGAGTTCTTTTACTTGCCCACTAGAGGAGGGGGCTGGAGCATGTAGTCTTTAAGGTTCTTCCTCAAAGTGGTTGCTGCTAGTGACTCTCACAGTGATTATAGCAGACACAACCCTGGTCCACGGACACTACCCCTACCAGCCATAAAATTCCATGGACTATCAGGCACAGCCATGTGAAATGTATTCTAGACTAATGTAAATTATCCCACGGAAAAGCCAGAGGGATTGTTGTGCAAGGGGGAAACACCCATGTGTAAAGGGGAGACAGTTGGGGGGGGGGCGGTATTCCTCATCCCATTTTTCAGTGCAGGATTAAATCATGCAATATCCAGAGAGACACAAGCTCCTTCGCTGGGTATGGGCAGCAGCAGAAGCAGCCAGGCCAAGGATACCCAGAAGCCATCCCGTCCCAGAGTTGGTTTGTAGCTGTCCCTCAGCCCTGTGGTGACAATTCACAAATGCGCAGCCTTGGACTAGTGCCAAGAGCAGGGAAGCTTGGCACCAGAGGCCTCGCTCCACCTGACACATGTGGCCTCCAGCTCAGCCAGTTCCAGCTGCTGTGGCCACAGCCCAGCTTCAGCACTCACAGAGGCCCTGGTCGTGACCGCTTGTCCGTCCCACTGTAGCTCCCAGAACAGGCAGTGCCTGTCGGAACCAGCCCATGGCTTGTCCCTGTGCTAACTGCGCCCTCCTCGCCCTCCTCGTCAAGTGGATGGCTTCCAGGGAAGCGGCCGTTGAAATGAACCAATGAAGCCCCGCGCCACTCTCAGAGAGGGGCTAGCAGACTCTCAGGGGGCGCAGTCCTTTGAGGGTGGTGTGTGAGAAGTGCATGGGGGCGGGGCACAGCAACAGGATCCTGATGGTCAGGAATGCATTTTCTATTTTAGAGCTATTGAGATCTACAGGAATATTGTGAAAATGTAGCTGGCTCCCAGATTGCGACCCCAGATCCCTAGTGCCCCAGTCACACACTGCCGTCCCCACATCTAACTAACCGATGCCCACATGACTCATACTTCCTCTGTTTTCCCTAAGTTTTTCTTTGCTTGTCAGGTTTTACTGACCCAGGACCCAAGTAGCATTTAGTCACCACATTCCAGCTGCTCCAGGCTGACACGTTTTGTCCCCTTGCCTTTGAAGCCTTGATGTGCTGCTCAGAGTCAGTGGAGACCCCTCCATGGGGCCTGGCTCTTGTCTTCCCGTGCTAGGCTGATGTGGGTTTGGGAGAGGTAGCACCTCCCTCACCTACTTTGATGTGCACTGCAAACCTCACTGAGTTGATCATTTGGGATGGCTACCGTAGATGGCCCCACCCACCCCCATGCCGTGGCAAGATGGCGCTATACAGCCTCTCCCTGCTGTTCTGGGAAATCTGCTCCTGGTCCTCTGTGTCTGTTAAGTCAGTTGTTGGTTCTGTCGGTGTGGACGCATACATACCTACTCCATACAGTATTATAACTTCATGATAATTAGCTATTTTATCAACTTAATTCTAAAATAACCTGTGCCCTCTAGAAGATCCTCCTGCGGCCCCTCCTCTGTGAGTACGTGTGCTCAGTTACTGCTGTCACTACGGATGGCTGATTGTCAGCACGGGGGACAGCACAGCCCTGCCTGGCATCCTGGCACCATGGAGTCACCACCACTCCTTAGATGGTGAGGGTGATGCCAGCAGTGGGGCCATCTGTGCCACAGGACTCCCCTCTTTAGGTCTTTGGCAATGTAGGGCTCACCCGTGGGCTGTTCTCATGGCATGTCCTGTGCCGAGTCCCCACTGGAAGAATAGCCAGTGTCCACACAGACACAGTCTGCCCTCTCCGGGGCTCGCCAATCGCTGTGCTTGGGTTTGCTGGTCCCTGGCTGCCAGCTTTGCCTGATTCATTGACCTGGGCCAGAGTGTGAGCCGCCCTCCCAGAGTGTGTCATTCCTTGGGAAAGACGTTCAAAGCTGTGATTTTTTTCACAGAAACCTGTAAACAAAAGGCTTCCCACAAATGCCCGTGGGCAGTGCATGCCCAAACACGCAGTTCAGATCTGATGCTTGTGCTGCATCCCCACAGGATGGTGGCCATCACAGGTCTCTCCTGTTCACAAAAGCAGGGGACCTGGCGTTGCAGAGTTCCCTGGTCCTAGGCTCTGGGTCACCCTGCTCAGACATCTGTATCCTGTTTTCTGTGAAGACACGCGGTGACATTTGCTTGTCTTCTGTCTCAGTCTCTTTTGAGGACTTCTTGGTCAGGCTGAACCTGGGAGTGATTGCTTTGTAATCATTTGACCCTGTTGCCCTTCCTCTTTTTCTCCTTTTGCCCCACCCTCAATACAGGATGGGAATCTCAGCTGCTGGAAACAGGATTCCTGGGGATCTTTCTGTGCCCTCTCTGGACGCTGTCCCGCCTCCCTAAGCACACCCCCACATCTGGAGTTGTCCTATGGGGCTTCCGCTGGCTGATCTTCAGGATCATGCTTGGAGCGGTAAGTGGAACTGTCATACAGTGTATCTGGGAACAATGTCCTCAGAACAGACCTGGTGACTCTGCTGGCCTGAGCTGGGCTGCGCTGGCTCATCTAGAGCCTGGACCTTCTTGCTGACCTGTAACTGCTCTCCTGGTATTGGCCTCACTCTGCCCACTGAGTCCTCCACTTCACAGGGTGGCCTGCTGTGAACAGTCTGCCCATCAGTTCCACCAGCCACATACACAATTGTTTTCTGTGGGAAGCAACCACAACTTTGAGTCTTTTTCTGGAGGAGACTTGGGATAAGAGCTATGTCCTCTCTCAGAATGTCTTGGATGCCTCCAAGGTCGTTTCAGAACGATGAAGGTCATGCGCCATTGAAATGTGTTGGTGAAGGGGCTGAAGTGTGAGCCTCTCTTTCCACCCTAGTGCAGCAGCTTCCAGACACCTCTGTCTGCGTCGGTCTTTTTGTTGGATTCCCCAGCTTGCTTCTATGTGTCTCTCACATAAACCAGATGTGTCCAAAATTTTCTAGTCCAGCATGTCAATCATCTGACAGCCTGTGTGGTCGACAGTCCTTGCCTGCTCCAGGGCCGCTCTCCCCATGTCTGCTCCTCCCCACCCCATAACACATTTGAAACTTTGAAGTAGGAGTGAGCCGTCTGCTTTTGACCTCTGGATTCTACAGAGAATGTGGCTGTCTACTTCCCTACATTGCACTTCTTACTCTTTGGTGAGCTCTTTTTCTAGCTTTTCCATGTTGCAGCCTTACTGGACAGATCCTCTCTACGTGGATCTCTTTGCTTGCTTTTACCAAACCAAATGTGCAGAGAAGTTAAGGCACACCACAAAGAATGGGTCCCTGAGTCATGTGATCACGGTGCTCCCATATAAGGGCAGGAGTCTTTAAGCCAAGACCTCCTTCAGTCTAGAACATTCTGCACTGTTCTCTGACTGCCCAGACCTTGATTTTCAGGCTTATCTGGTGACCGTATGACTGCTCTGGGCATTACCTATGCTCATTACCTATGCTCATAGTGGCAGCTGTGTCTACCCCTTCCTGACCAGCTTCCGGCTGAAGTCCAGGGTGCTGTGAGCCCTCTGGAGCCCACGCTATCTCTCTGGGGCTGTGCGTCTTGACCAGAACTGTGCTCCCATGGCACTGCAGATCCTCCGGTCTGATCTGACTCCTCCTGCTATGTGAGACACTGACCAAAGGCCGTTCAGGGCAAGAACTTCATAGTCCATCACCAAGGGAAGTCAGGGCAGGAATTCAAACAAGAACTGAAACCGTGGAAGAATGCTCTTTTCTGGCTTGCTCTGAAGTTCATGCTTAGCCAGCTTTCCTATACAGTTCAGGAATCCCTGCCTAGGAATGGCGCTGCCCACGGTGGGTTGCTCTTCTATGTCGTTTAACAATGCCCCACAACATGTCAGTAGGCAGGCCTGATCTGGGGAATCCCTCGGCTGATGCTCTCTTAAGTGACTAGGCTATATCAAGCTGATTGACAGTTTAAGCTGACTGGGACCCCTCTGCACTGTGGGTGAAGCAGCCTATGCTTAGATGAGATAAGCTCCCCGAGTATAAATACCCCATCTTCTTCACCATCTTCTACAGAGTTCACTATATAGAGCATGGGCCTCAGTGAGGGAAATGCCATAGGAGGGTCCCTGATGCCTCAGTGGGCATATGTGTGCATGTGGCATGGCGGGCTAAGCCCCTTTCTCCACACTGCAGCCTTGGCCTTGGCTCTGGCCCAGGTGCTTTTGCCCCCAAGGATGTCCTGAGGCTCAGGTGGTGATCAGGGCACCTGACAAATTGTTTCTGGGACTAAAACAATCCAATAGCTTTGTGTTTTTATGTGTGGACATTGAAAGTCACCTGATTAGGGCTGGAGAGATGGCTCAGCAGTTAAGAGCACTGGCTGCTCTTCCAGAGGACCCGGGTTCAATTCCCAGCACCCACATGGCAACTCACAGCTGTCTGTAAGTCCAAGATCTGACACCCTTGCCCAGACATACATGCAGGCAAAACATCAACGCACATTAAATAAAATAAATAAATTATTTTTAAAAAAGGAAAAAAGAAAGTCACCGGGTTTCCGGGCACTCTCCGCATGCTTGTTCTCTGAAGCAGGTCACCTGGCCCATAATCCTCTGTGACTGTAGCTGTGCTCTTTCTCTGCTCTTGTGACTGGGGTTCCTGCAGAGGCCTCAGCTGGGACCCACCACATCTACCCATGTCCCCAGCTGTATCCGGGGGCTGTGAGCTTGCCCATGTTGGGCATATGAAGGGCCATGACAGCCCGACAGGAGGATGGGCAGGTGTGAGAGACCCTAGGAAGGCTGTGTGGAGTCAGTATTGTCAACAGTAACTAACATGGGTGAAATCCTGTGCCTGCCAGGCCACAGTGCTGACCCTGTGTCTGTGCTGCCGTGTGCTGCCTTCTCCAAGACCAGTGTGCATTTGGGAAGGGGCACTGAACCGCTTTGCTGTCTTCTGTGACAAAGGGCATTTCTTCCTGGCTGGCCGACAGTGCTACAAGCTTAATCTCCTCTCCTGGCTGGAGTTAGGGAGCCTGAAACTTTTCAGAAGTTTCAAGAAGCTCTATGTGGAAGCCAGCCATGTTATGAGAGGCAGAATGCAGCCAAGCTTCTGTGAAGCCCAGGTCTGCGGAGAAGCTGAGCTATGTGGAGAAGAAGGCTCAGCTCTGTGGACAAGCCCAACTTCATAGAGAAACCTAGCCCTGTAGAAAAGATGAACTAGGTGGAGAAGCTGGGCTGTGTGGAGAAGCACAGCCCTTAGAGAAGCTGAGTTGTATGGATAAGCTATACGGCTGTTCCATGCACCATTCTGGTGCCAAGAGTTGAATGCACCCCCCATGATGCCTGACAGTGAGCGAATCATTAGCACATTCTGAAGCCCTTTTATGGCATTTTGATTGACTGCTAGCACCAGCTGGATAAAAATTACCAGGTGCACTAAAAGGTGTAATTACTTGCTACAGTCTTAGGTTGGATATTATTAATCTTGCTTCTGTGGGAAGCATATCAGGAGAGGTGCTGTGGCAACAGAGCGGTGGTAGCCTCCAGTCCATTGTGGGCTGGCTCAGACCTGAGACCACAAACCAGCCCTCAAGACTTCATCATCTGGAGGCATTTTGTATGCACCCAGATTGGTTTGTCCCTTGGAGCTGAGTCTCAGAGTCCTACAGTCATGATGCAGCGGTGCCTCACTAGAGAGGAAAAGCCGTAGTGTTTGTCGCCTGTATGACGCTGAGTCAGGACTAGGACGGCCACATCCTCCAGGGTGCATGGCTGACCTAGGCCATCATCCTCCTTGTAAGATGCAGCTGCTATCAGCTTACACAGGGTGGTGTGGATCCATGGTCTACAGAGATCCGCAGCCAGCTTCATGGCCTCGGCTTCTGTGGGCGGCATACCTGGCCAGGGCAAGGGGAAGGTCAAGCAGAGCTGAGACCACGCCAAGCTGAAGGAAAAGAAGATGGTGGAGGATATGGAGGGATCTGTTCTGGATGGAGCTCTGAGAGGCCTGGCCTCCCTCTGCAGAGCCCTGATCTAATGATGAAGGACATCAGCAAGCCCTCTGTGGGGACAGATTTGCTGCCCGCTTCCTCTCAGATGTCATTAGAGACAGAAGAGAACAGCCAACTCAGGTCATCAGACTTGGTGGCAAGTCCCTTTACCCACTGAGCCTTCTCAGCAGTCCCATAAGACACTGTATTCTGTACTGTAGAAACTAGAAAATGAGATCCTCAAGTCTAGCATTTGCAGTAACATCCAAGCCAGACTGTAATCCGGGCATGTAATCCTAGCTCCTTGAGGAAGAAGGATCATAAGCACAGACACCCTGGTCTACAGAGGAAGTGTAAGGCCAGCTGGGCCCCAGTATAAAGTCAAAAGTTAGTGGTAGAGCCCTGCTTCACATGTGCACAGTGCTGGCTCAGTGCCCAGCACCGCTGTTTAGTCACTGTTCTAGCGCTATCAAGGGACACCATGACCAAGTCAAAAAAGAAAGCATTTAATGGGGAACTGGCTTGCAGTTTCAGATGTTATTCCATTATCACCATGGTAGGAAGAATGATGATGTACAGGCAGACATGGTGCTGCAGAAGTAGCTGAGAGTTCTATATCCTGATTCTTTGAAAGACAATGGGCTTGGCTTGGGCTTTTGAAACCTCAAAACACTTTTGAAAACCAGTAACACTTCCTCCAACAAGGCCAGACCTCCTGATCCTTCTAATCCTTTCTAATAGTGCCACTCCCTGGTGACTGAGCATCCAAATATCTGAGTTCATTGGAACCATTCCTAGTCAAGCAATCATAACTACACAGAGAGACAGTGGGGGAAACAGAGAGACAAAGATACAGAAAGATGTGCACACGTGTGCACGCATGCGCACGTGCACACACACACACACACACACACACACACACACACACACACCACTCATGGCTCTTTCACAAAAGGCTCCAGAACAGGTAATCCCTGACTGTCCTCTTTGGGTGAACCAGGGGAAGAACCATAGGAAGAGCATACAGGGTCCTTCTTGGGTGATGGGGACATCTTGTGTCTCAGTGGGAGAAGGTGCTGTGCGAATGTGTGTCCTCATCTCCTCAAGCCTTCAGCTGTGCAGCAGCTCACGAGTTATTTCTAGACCTGATGAGGTCAGGCTATGGCTGAGGAAGGAAGGATGACTGAGGGGAGTAGGAGTCCCCCTCCAACCTGTTTGTCCATGCATCCCTCAGAAACCATGTCCCTCTGGGGTTGTGGGACTCAGCTCAGCCAAGTGCCGCCACCTGTGCTGCTACCAACCACGGCCATGGCCTCCCTCTGTCACCCGGTCCCCTATAGCACAGCAGGGGAGGAATCTTGTTTCCTCTTCTAGTTTTTGGTGGCATTGAAGTCAAGGTGGTATTAAGGGACATTCTACTGCTAGTGGGTAGACCAGGTCAAGGCGACCTGATGCAGGGAGAACACACGTGCCAGAGTGCCACAGCAGTGCCCTGCGCTCTGCCTGGTCCTTTCTTCTCCTCAACCAGGAACCCAGGTCACAGCTGCTTGTCCCGAGCCGAGTGAACCGTCCTGCTGTGGGTGTCTGTGGGTGTGGTGGCAGCACTCACTAACTCGACAGGGGAGGCCTCAGGAAACAGCATAGGCTCCTTGCAAGAGGGTCTCTGCCAGGAGCAGAACCTAACGGGAAGGTACGGCGTTGTGTGCCCCCACGCCACACACCAGGAGCCTACTCTAGAGCTCTGGGTTCCCAGGTGTTCGCATGCCTCCAGCCTTGCTGGGTAGGGCTGTGGCCCACGGGGAGTGTCAGCGGTCTGTGTGGGTGGATATGGAGCACTGCCCTCCTTTCTCAGCTGCAGGAGTGCAGACAGTCTCACATGGCTCCCTCATCCCAGGAAGATTCCCCCGCCTCCATCCCACCAGACTGCGATGTTTTCCTTAGCGCATCATTCTCAGCCACGTTGAGGCGGAGGCTCTCCTACTTCAGGAAACTGTAGCCACGTGGGTGTCGCGCCAACACTGAAGTCAGTGAGTTACCTTTAGTGATGCTTTTTTAAACATTCTTTTGCACTTCTTGATCTCATTCTGTTGGGCAGTTCTTGTGTCTGTAATGAGGTTTATATGCTTCTCATTCAGCAGAACTGGCTTTGAGTGCTTGTCAGCGTAGCCCCTCCTCCTCGTCTAAAGCTACTGGGCAGAGCCCGGCATCGGGCAGAGATGGATTTTCCATGCAAACTCTGGAACCAGCTCTACCCTTGATTATCCTATCCCAGTGAACTGTGCTGAATGACAAGCTAGCGGTCTCCATCGCTGAGATTCTGGGAATCAAGCCAGCGTCTTTGTTGCTGGGAATTCTCAGGCCTGCACATTACCCAAGGGGAGACCACTTGCTTTTCACATTGACCCCTAGAGTGTGGAAAAGCTGAAAAACCTGTCTGGTCGTACACCTCCCTCCTCTAGCCTCTGCCTCCCTTTGGAGAAGCATGTGTGGGTGGCAGTCCCTCCTCTGTGAGGTACACACTGCTCTCTTCCTGGAGAGCCTAGCCTGCTGTGAGCTTCACCTGCAGAAGTGCTGCGTGCCCATGAGGGTAGAGACGAGGCAGAGAGCGTGTAACGCTGGTAGACAGCAAGTGATAGGAGCTGTCAGGTCAGGGGCAGAGGGTGTCCCTTCCCCTGACCCTGCCTCTGGGCTGCATCTCTGCAGTGTGTCCTGAGTTGGCACCAGACTCCACACAGTTTCTGTCTGTGCTCATCTTTTTTTTTTTTCAGATTTTTTAAAAATTTGTTAGATTTTTTTTTAAAAAAAAAATACCAATCCAAGTTCTCCTTCCCTCCCCTACTCCCATGCCATCCACACACCCCCCCCCCCCACCCCCATCCAATCCTCAGAGAGGGTAAGGCACATTGCCTTGTGGAAGGTCCAGGACCCTCCCTACTATATCTAGACTGAGCAAGATATACATCCAAAGAGAACAGGATCCCAAAAAACCAGTACATGCAGTAGGGATAAATCCTGGTTCCACCGTCAATGGCCCCTCAGTCTGCCCCAGCCATGCATCTGTCAACCACATTCAGAGGGACAAGTTGGGTCCTATGCTTGTTCCCTCCCAGTCCAGCTGGAGTTGGTGAGCTCCTATTAGCTCAGGTAGACTGTTGCAGTGGGTGAACCCATCATGGTCTTGACCTCCTTGCTCATATTCTCATTCCTTCCACTCTTCAACTGGACTTTGGGAGCCCAGCCCAGTGCTCAGATGTGGGTCTCTGCCTCTGCCTCCATCAGTTGCTGGATGAAGGCTCTATGGTGATATAAGATAATCACCATACGACAGGGTGAGTCAAGATCAGGTCCCCTCTCCTATGTTTCCCAGGGTCCTAGGTGCCGTCATCCTTGTGGATTCCTGGGAATTTCTCTAGAAGCCAGGTTTCTGCTAACCCTATAATGGCTCCCTCAATCAAGGTATCTCTCTCCTGTTCTCATCTCTGTCCTTCCTCCATATCGACCATCCCATTCCCTCAAGTTCTCCTCTCCTTTCCTCTTCTCCTCTTACCCTCCCCTCTCCCCCACCCCCATATCAGTGCTGTTCTTTAACAGCTTGTGCTGCCAGTTTTCTTGATATTTAATTTTAAAATTAGCATATATTTATTGTATAATATAATGGATCTCCTGACATTTCCATATATGCACATAATGTGCTACTTCTGATACTGTTTTCTTTATGTTTGCTTCATATTTCAGAAGTTAGGAATTTACTACTCAGCCAGGCCTGCTGGTATATACTATTAAACCCCAGGCAGAAGCAGGTGGATCTCTGAGTTTGAGACCAGCCTGATCTATAGATGATTCTGGAACAGCCAGAGCTACACAGTGAGACCCAGTCTCAAAACAACAACAATAGCAAAGAATTTGGGACTCTAGATTTTTTTTTTTAGAACAAAACATAAGCTATACAAGCAATTCTCATTGCATTGAGAACAGCTGCCACAGCTGAATGGGGTGTTTTACGTCATTTGTCCTGGGAGGAGGCTGAGAGATCAAGGCTAAGTATCTGCAGTGCTGTGAGGATTGGCATTCAGTGTCTCTCATGTTGAGGCTGTGGAAAACAGTGGTGAGAGCACTACCCTTTCGGCTTCAGCTCCCGTATTGTTAGTAGAGGCAGTCTTGACCACCACCATGTGTATGTGCCGGGCCCTCGGATGCTCCTCACACACAGGAAATGGCATCATCTGAAGTAAAGACAGAAGCCTGCATAGTCGATAGCTTTTAGGTCAGAACTAAGCAGCAGCCAACACGTGACCCAAGACTTCCTGAGAAGACACACACGCGCACACACGCGCACACCTGGGTCAGCACATGTGTTGGAAGTGCTGCTGAGGGTCACCTGGGATGTCACAAGAGCTCTAGGCCTGCAGATTTGACAGCTCAGATGAGACAGGCAGATTCCTTGACAAATGCAGCCACCAAAACCAAGACAAAGGAAGCAGGAAACCTGGAGAGTTTTGTGTCTGTTAAAGACATTGAATTAGAAGTAAGAGAAGAGAAGCCATTGCAGAAAGAATCCTTCCCCAGCTGGCTTTCCCGGTGAACCATCAGACATTTCAGGAGGAAATAGCAGCAGTCCTACGCTGGTGCTGTAGAAAACACTGGAGGAGGAGCAGTCCAAGTACCTCATGCAACCAGCACAGCAGCAACCCTAGACATAATGAGGACCTGCGAAAACAAAAAACAGAGCCCAGGGCCCTCACAAAGGAGCCCGCAAAGATTGGTCAGTAAAATCTTGAATAGAAGGGCACAGGTTCATCTTGGGGATGCAAGGCTGGGTAACTTTTAAAAATAAATTCATGTCATTTGGTACAGTAACAAAATAGAGATAAAAAGCCATTTTATCATCAAAACAAGTTTTTAAAAATACACAATTGCAACTGTATATATTATATATACATATATTATAATATATGCTTATATGTGTATACACAGATATGTGTACATATATACATACACACACACACACATACACAGATACCCAGTCTTTAAAAAGAAAGAAAGCTGGATGTGGTGGCAGGAGGATCTCTGAGCTGAGGCCAGCCTGATCTACAGAGTAAGACTGAGACAACCTAGACACACAGAGGAACACTCTCAAACTCTCAAGAACAAACAAAAAAAAAAGCATAAAAGCATGTGTGAGGTCAGAGGTGGCAGGGTGCCTGTTCTCATGACCACTCTTTCAGAGTGTATTAGGCATCAAGTTTGGAAAAGAAGAAATTAAGTTATAATCCAATATTTAATTGTGTATTTAGAAAACCCAGTGAAAGCTGAGCATGGTACGCACCTAATCTCAGCACTCAGAAGGTGGAGGTTGGGCAAATCAAGAGTTCAAGGTCATTTTGTGTAGTTCAAGGCCAACCTTGTCCCTTTACTCCCCTGCCCCTCGACCACGTGGGAAGAAGGAAGGAAAGGAATTGAAGAAACAACTGTTAAAATGAATGTGAGGCTTTAGGGTGCAAGGTTGACATCATATATTCTTTAAGAATATATGGGTGTTTTGTCTCTGTGCCGTGTATGTGCAATGCTGAAGGAGGCCAGAAGATGGCATCAGATCCCAGAACTAGAGTTACAGATGGTTGTTAGCTATCATGTGTCTGCTGAGAATCGGACCCTTGCCCCTGGGAGAGCAGCCAGTGATCTTAGCCACTGAGCCATCCCTCCAGCCCAATATTTCATTGCCTGTTAACAAGCCATTTCAAAATAAAAATTTGAGGGTGTTATCTATTGCATCAAAGCCCCTCAGAAGCCTCATAGTAAAACTTTAAGGGTGTCTAAGATGTGCATTTTTAAAAGCTGTGCAGTGGAGCCGAAGGGAATTTCAAATATTATAAATGGAGAGACAGGCCATGTCCATAGATCAGAAAGACTCAGCACTGCATCTGACTTGCCCAGTTTTACCTACAGATTCAAGATGATCAGTATCCAGCTCCCTGACTGATTCTGAATTGCGTATGAAAATACAGAAGATTTAAAAAAAAAAAAAAAAAAAAAAAACAAAGTTAGAGGGTTATGCTGATTTTTAGGGCTCACTTTAAAGCTGAAGTATGCTAGTGACCTATGTTGGAAGAGCGGGGTCCACGAACAGATCTCATACTCTGCTCTTCATGGGCACCGGCAAGCTGAGGGGAAAGCAAAGCCATCTCTTACAGACAGCACTGGAGTGGTTGCGCAGGCTCACTAAAAAAAGTGTTGAAAAGTTATACTAAAAGACCCCCTGGAAAAGTGAGCCAGGAAACCATGGTCTGGGAGAACATTTGGGACACACGGTTTTGACATACAACATAGAGCACACATTGCAACCATAGAAAGGTGAGCAAAAGGCATGTGTTTTCTTTGCAAAGGAAGGTACAAGATTCACCGATGAGTGTGTGGGAAGCTAAGAGAGACCACACCTTTTAGAAGGGGTAAGAACAGCATGGCAATATCAGCTGCTGGAGACCTGCGACAGAAGTTCCTGTTCCGAGGGTATGTGTAGCTGCCCTTGGACAGCCGTTCTACCTACCCTTAGGCCTATGTCCTCTGGCCCAGGGCTGTGGGTCCTGTAATTTTGCTCAGAACGGGCAGGTACTAGAGACGTCCACGTGCCCATCTGTTAGGAACCGAGGCATTTATTATGACAGAGAAGAACAGCACACAAAAGAAGGTGGCTGCATGGTTACTACTAAAATCCACAGTGTCCAGCCAGGCAGATGGGAGCTCCCTAGAGTAAGTGTCCTTCAGGGGACACCCCTGGCCAGGCAGGACCATCGAGCTAGGCTGTGATTTCTTTGTGGTAGATAAGGCATGAAACTGACCAGAAAGGAATCATAGAGAAATCTTTCTGGGGATGGCAATGCCCTGTCAGGCTGCTGGATTCCTGCCAGTGACCTGGACACATGTAATGTATGTATCTGTTTCACGCAAACCGTAACACAGCCTTCTATCGTCAGAGCAGGTAACAAGCCTGCTCATACACGGCACTGTGAGATGCAGCCTGACATCACGTGCCTTGTGTTGATGAGTGAGCCTGTGTCTTAGGGTTTTTATTGCTGTCAAGAGACACTGTGGCAATTCATTTTTGTTTTGTTTTTCAAGACAGGGTTTCTCAGTGACTTTGGTGCCTGTTTTGGAACTTGTTCTGTAGACCAGGCTACCCTTGAACTCACAGAGATCCACCTGTCTCTGCCTCCTGAATGCTGGAATTAAAGGTGTTTACCACCACCACTCAGCATCCATGGCAACTCTTATAAGGAAAACATTTAATTGAGACTTGCTTATCAACATGGTGGGAACTGGTGGCATGCAGGCAGACGTGGTCTGGAGGAATAACCAAGAGTCGCACATCCTGCAGGCAAGAGGAAGTCAACTGACTCACTGGGCAGTATCCTCAGCATAGAAAACTTCAGAGCCCACCTCCACAGTGACCCACTTCCTCCAACAAGGCCACACCCACTCCAACAAAGCCACACCTCCTAATAGTGCCACTCCCTATGAGATTATAGGGCCAGTTACCTTCAAACTACCGTAGTCTGTTATGTTGTATGTCAAGAAAGCAGGAAAGGGGACTTAGTGGCCCTCAGGTAGAGGACTTGAGCAGGACACAAAGGGCAGCTGTGCCAGCTTGAAGTAGCCAGGCAGATGGTCCTTGAGAGTGGCCATGGTTCTTGCCCATTAGCAGCATCTAAGAAGCCACATGGAACTTGGGGCCATAAGGAGACCTCTCAGAGCCAAGACAACTCAGCACAGAGCAGAGGTGGCCAGAGAAGATGTGGGCGGTGAGTGGGAGGGGATGCAGGCAAGTGACTGCGAACTGAGTGGGAAATGCATTCTGGAAGGAAAGAGCCAGCCGATAGGACTGACCATAGAGCAGCTCCTGTTGAAGCAAGAGACGGCCCCAGAGTTGCCTGCAGTGTGTCCAAGATGTTCTATTATTGCCCAGCCTGGTACAAAAGCTTACTCAGCAACTGCCACAAAAACCCAGCAGATCCCAAGAGTAGACAGGAGTCAAAGACGTCCAGAAGCACCTGGTCAGCCCTGGGTGATGCCCGTCCCCTCTAGACAGTGTGTTGTGGGCCTGTAGCTGGTAAGTGGAGTGTCTGCAGACCATGGTGGGGCTAGATGTGTAGCTTACAGAGAAACTCGGATATTTTCCTGTGGGTCATTTTCATGTAGAAGGAAGTACGTTTCTGTTCATGTCTGCTTCCAAAGCAGGGCCACTCAGCCTGCAGCCCCAGGTTGTTGGGAGGTGAGGACCCCAAGACTGCTGCAAAACCAAGTCCGTGTTATCCAGGAGGCAGGCTGTGCTCGCGTCGGCAGGCCCAGGGACTGTTCCGAACGGGATGAACCAGGATAATTTTAAAAGCAGTTTCCATGTTAGCGTGTACCGCCCCCAGGATGCTTCAGGAGATGATGCTCAGGCCACGGAAGTGTGGGCTTGTGGGCGGCTCTGAGCAGTTAGCGAGCAGGGTGGAGACAGCGGTAGCAGAGAAGAGCCGGTGCTAGGGAACCAAGACAAAAACAGGCTTTGAAGTTGCCGGGCTCTTTCTTGGCGTTGGAGTGCCGCTGGTAAAATCGTATTAAATATAATGAAATAAATGCTGGAATGCAGAGTGTGCCTGTGAAGGCCGAATGAAACGGATGTCCCTGCCATTTCCCTCATCCTGGGCATCCTAACTCCGAAATGAGAGCAATCATTCTAATTGGCTTTATTGCATTAGCGTAGGCAGAGCTAGAGAAAGGGGGCTTTTCTTCCTGCCTGCCCAGCAGCCCCCAGGACACTCAGAAGGGCTGACCTCTGACTCTGCTCAGAGACATCGCGGGAATCTTTGGACCCCATGTCTCCTGTGTCATGACCTTTGATCCCCAATTGCAGGCCTTTCATATAGCTGTCCCAGCCCGGCCCCTGGCATCCTCTTTGGGTCCTCATTCAACCACTATTTGTCTCACACAGCTCATCACCCTCAGGGGCTTAAGAAAGCATCAAAACCCCAGCACAGCCAAGAGCTTTGCAGAACCCTCTCATCCCTTCCTAGCAGTCCATCAAAGGTTATTACTCATAGGATTGTGGCCCTTTTCAAAGGGCGCAGGACAAAATCTTTGCAGCTCTACGCATGTCTACTCTCAATTGGTTTTTGTTTGGTTGGTTTTTTTGTTTTGTTTTGTTTGTTTGTTTTTTGTTTTTGCATCAGGCTATCCTACACACACACACACACACACGCAGACCATGTGGATGCAGGAGGCAGGATGCTATTGAATCACATGTTGCTTGACAACAAGGAGACAGTGAATCGGACCAGTCCCAAGAGTTGTCAGGAAAACTAGTGAATCTGAAGGGGTTAGTAGGTAAGAGAGGCCCAGAAGCTTCCAGAAGGGAAAATGAGTTCACAGAAAGGCAGATTGCTATAGTAGAAATAGTTACTGTTTTCACACACACACCTTCCAGTGAACCTCTCAGACCAGGAGTCTGTTTGAGGTGTGTGGTAGTGATGTTTTGGTGAAACCATACTGTAAGCCCGTAGGTGTCCAGGGCTTGGTGTGCTCTGGCTCTGGCCTGACTAGCCATGCCAAGATGGCCCTAGTCCTAACCCTAACCGCCTCTGTCATTTTGAACTAGGTCTTTGCTGAAGGTTCTCGAAATGTAAAACTGCATGCTCTGCCTAGCTCTGCGCTGCCCTGAACTTTGCTAAACTGAGGCTTATAGCACACCTGTCTCCTCCACCATGTAGGGACAGTGTGCTGAGCCCATCTGTCATGCCCATACACACACACACACATACACACACACACACACACACACACACACACACACACACACACACACACACACACAACCTGGAGCACGTAGCTGTTGTTTGCGTGGAGGCTGCATTTTCTCAGTCCTTGCACAAACAGATGGGCCTACCCTGATAGTTGCAGGAGTTCCTTTCCATCCTGGAAGTGCCAGGTGTGGTCATCATGCCCCAGGTCCCTCTGATTCCAAATCGTCCCAGTGCCGAGTACACACCGAGCAGGTGACTGTGATAGCAAGGGAAAAGCTTTGCCGTCACAGTGCAGAGCCCAGGGCACCTTCATTAGAGTGCCCCATTGACCACACTCTCGGTGCCACCAGGGTCTCAAACACTGGGCCTGCCTTCGGGATCTGCCACCTCTTCATGGCAGCGCTTCCTGTGCAGGGCAGAGCTGAGCTGCAGGTCTGCAGCCTGGAGCGCATTCAGTAACCCTCTGTCCATGAGTGCTGCTGGCCCAGGTTGGGAATGGTAGGTACCACTCTCCAAGTAGGGGGACTGTGGGCTGTGCCCTCCATGTCTGGAGACAAGTGGGTCTAGAGAAGTGTTTGGTTGGAAGTGTCGCAAAAACTTTACAAGAAGCTGTAGAGCCTGCGCTTACGTCGCATGTGACAGGGGATGGAAGATTGAGATTGAATGGGCACAGTCCCTCCAGTGCTGACATGTGACATGTCCCCCCAGCACAGCGTACAGAGCTCATGGGCATTCCATCAGGAATTCAGTTCTGGCAAGCAAGGAGTAGTCCCACCAGATGCCCAGTGCCCCATACCTAGCTGCC
Source organism: Alexandromys fortis (assembly GCF_014885135.2). NCBI lineage: Eukaryota > Metazoa > Chordata > Mammalia > Rodentia > Cricetidae > Alexandromys > Alexandromys fortis. Next base: position 3,313,743 of record NW_026067891.1, on the reverse strand, counting down.
TTTGAGATGCCAACAGAGCTCTAGATCCCATCAAACTCTTGAGGGAATACAGAGGCCTCTTACACCAAGCCAGGGTGCTAGGCATCCAAAGCAGATTCGTGCTGCGGCTCTCCTGGTGTGGGTTTCCATGGCCAAGTGGGAGCTTATACAAAGCAGAATTGCGATCGGGAGCCTCTGGACAGGGACACACTCGTCCCCACTCACTGAGAAGCCCAGGTATCTTCTATCTGCCTGGAACATTCCAGCATCTTCTTCTTCTTCCCAGGCGGAAAGCGGGGGCCATAGGAGACTGAAGGTCACTCGGCTCCCTCTTGGTCTGGCATGCTAAGACCCGTCTGTGCCATTTTTTTCTTAAATTAATTTTGGGCTGAAAAAGGCTCAAAGAAGGCTTTGTTCCTCTGACACTCTGAAAGAAAGACCCGTGGGAAGGCTGACATCTGCAGCAGGAGCGAGTGGATGGGAGGAGCTCAAACGCCCTCCGCTCCCCAAGAATGCCTCAGGTTTCTAAGTGTCTCATCTCAGCTTCACGTTTGAGTGACATTTTAATTATTTTGTTTTTTTCTTCTTTTCCTGGTGTGAGTCTCCAAAGAGTCCCTCTCGCTCAGGTTCTGCGAGATGCAGGGCCTGGTGCAGCTCGTGGATGCCGAGGTTAGCCCTCACCAGGGTTAGTTAGTGGCACCGACTCCCCTGTGCACTAGATGTGCTTTGTCACCTGCCAGGGCTTCCACTTGACGAACACACAGAGCAGCGTCGTGCCAAGCTGGGAGTGTCCAGGCACCAGACAGACAGACCTACCTATCAACACCACTCACGTGACCGTGGCTGGACAGGACAGGACTTCCACTGGATGCCAGCCCCAGAGCTTACAGTCTGAGTGTTTCCGTTTCCCAAGAGGTAGCTTGGTTGTCAGAGTAACTCATCCAGGGAGTCTTTAAATAGAGTGCTCCCAGGAGGCGGTGCAGTTCAGCTCCCCGCAGTGCGCACGGCTCCCCTGTGGCGTCAGGATTGCTGGGAGCCCTGTGGGGCCTGTGACACCCTGGAGACATTGCTTCTGAACAGAGTGCTCCCTTTAAAGCCAGACTTCACCAGCAGGCACCCATTAGTAGTGTCACATGTGACGCTGGTGTGAGTACTCACGTGTTCCCATAGGTTCTGAGCTGAGCTCACCCTGTCTCCTGGGTGTCGGTGGCTACATTCGAACACTGTTCTTGGAGGAGGTGGGGGGGGGGCTCAGGCCAGCATCTCTATGTGGCCACACCCCCTTTTGGCATTCATATCAGATCTGTCGCTCACTGTGTCCTGGACTCCCTCTGTGAGTGTGTCTAGGACTAGACATGTCTCTTTTCCCACACAACCCCACACTGCCCAGATTGCCTTGCTTGGGTAGCTGCAGAGGCCACTGCTGACCCCACAGCAGCCAGAGGACTGAACAGGCAACTTATGTGCCACCAGTCCCTGCTGAGACTCTCAGCTGTCCCACATCCTCCCCATGTGAGAGGGGAGAAGGTGGTCTTCTCAGCATGTCTGGGAAGATGCTGGTTAGTGTGACTCAGTATGCTAGCTTTTGTTAGTCCCACTGTTAGGAGGCCCAGACTAACCCACTCAGCTAGTGGACAGCAGCCCCAGCCTTGCTGAAATGTCTGGTGGCCCAATCTTGTGGCCTCCCCATGGATCATGGGCTTTCTGAGCAGCCTACTATAGCATACTAAGTGCTACCTGCTGTCTCTAGTGACCCTCACAGTCTCCACCCATGTCCTGGTCTAGGCTGTGGGACCTCTCATTTTCCATTCTACTCCAGACACACGAGTCCCTAGCGAGCCTCCCACCCACCATCCCAGCATCCTCAGGCCACTCCCCCATTCCTTCCATGGCAGCCCCTGGAATCTCCAGGAATACCACTCTTAGGGTTCCGGTTTCTGGGATAAAACACCATGACCAAAAGCAACCTGGGAAGGAAAGGGTTTATTTCATCTTACACTTGGATATAAGAGTCCATCACTGAGGGACATCAGAAGGAACTCAAGCTGGGTGCGAACCTGGTGGTAGAAATCAATGCAGAAGCTACAGAGGAGTGCTGCTTACTGCCTGGCTCTTCCGGGCTTGCTCAGCCTGCTTTCTTAGCGCGCCCAGGACCACCAGCCCAGGAATGGCACTGCCCACAGTGATCTGCACCTTCACATTTCAATCTTTAGCCAAGAAAGTGCACTGTGGACCAGTTTGGTGAAGGGATTTTCTCAATTGAGGTTGCCGCTTTCAAAATGATAGTAGCTTGTGTCAAGCTGATGTAAAACTAACCAGAATACCCTCTCCCAAGGCTGTCTCTCTCACCCCGTCATCCACTTGCAAGTTCACATCCTGATCCCTAGTGAGATGATGTGAGTAGGGGGCTCACATCTCCTGGTCTCAGTGAGGGTGCTGCTGTGAATGTTATGAGTCCCCTGATCAGAGTACCCAGAAAATCCTTCACCATCTCTGCACCCTGTGGGGTTAACACGGGAGGCTAGTTGTCTGCAACTCAGAAGTGGACCCTTGATAGACCCAGTCATGCTCTTTCACTTTGAATTTTCAATCCCCAGATTGAGAAATAAAATTTTGGTTTTTTATACATCACTTATGTGCCACTTTGTCATAACAACTCTAATACCCTTTTTGGCCTTTGCTCTCTGCACCTCTGTTGGGCCTGCCTCTTCTCCCTCCTGCACTAGGATGTGGCTTCTTCTGTGCCCACCTAGACCTCACTGGCACTCAATCCAGGTCTGTGAGCTTGTGGTAGATTGATGGTAGATGGACCGGTGAGTAGATGTTGGACTGGTGATTGATGGGTGGGTGATTGGGTGAGTGGATAGCTGGATGGATGATGATGATGGGTGGGGTAGTGGGTGAATGGATGGATGTTTGGATGGATGGATGGATGGATGGATGGATGGATGGATGGATGGATGGATGGATGTTTGGATGGATGGATGGATGGATGGATGGATGGATGGATGGATGGATGGATGACAATGAGCAGGTGGATGATAGGTGATCAGATGATGGATAAGGGAATGAGTGGTGTGTGGGTAGTGGATGAGTTAGATGGATGGTGTACAAATGGTTGTTGGATGGATGATATATAAGTGTATGATGGGTAGATGGATGGGTAGTGATGGATGGAACCAAAGGAACTTTCCAGGCCACTTGTAGTTAGAGGAATTGCCATCTCAGGAGGCTGGATTATTTTCTCCGAGGCATTTCCTCGCCTTCTCCCTCAGCTAGTGTGGAAATGACAGAAATTGGAATTGAATTTCTGTATCTCAAGCTAAATTTTTAGTTCTTTCATGGATAGTTGCTCTTGATTTACAAACAAGGCAGCTGGCCCTGGCTTTCTTTAAAAGAAGGTGGACAGGCCCAGGTGGCACACGTAGGCAGACTATAGAAATGGCTGAGGCAGAGCCATGAGGACCAACTGCCGGGTGTGACTCCCACTCTCAGCTGCTCTTCCCAAGGGCTCATCTGACTTACAGAAGACCCCCTGGAAACTTTTCCCTCCGGTGCTCAGTATCCTCAGCGCTGGGCATGTTCTGCTCATGGGCAGACTGCCAGCCTGAGCCTGGGCTTCCCATGGTCATCTCTCATGGATGTGGCTGCACATTTCCATCCCCCACTGAAACTTTTGAACCTTTGTGGTGCTGACAGGTCTTCCCTTGATGATGTCCTGGGTACCTGCAGTGCCAGATCTGAACCTTTGGATTCATTCAGTTCTTTCATTAAAGGCACAACTGTATTATTGTAATAGTGTATTGTCTGCGTGTGGTGTGTGTACAGATGTGTGCTGAGGTGCATGCTGGGGGAGAAGAGGGTACACAAACGTGCTGGTTGGTATGGGGTACCTTCTGTCACACTACACCTTATTCTTCTGAGCTTCTATCTCTTACTCATCTCCCCAATTAGCTTAGCTAGTTGCGGAGCCTTCCAGGATCCTCCTGTCTCTGCCGCTCAGATCTGGCATCAGAGATGGACACCACTGCATCCAGACCCGGGGTGTAGATGTTGAGGATCCAACTTCAGAGCCTAATGCTGTGCTATAGGCACTTCACTCCCTGAGCCAGCCATCTCCTCAACCCATCTGTTCCCCTCTCTCTCTCTCTCTCTCTCTCTCTCTCTCTCTCTCTCTCTCTCTCTCTCTCTCTCTCTCCATGTTGGTACGTGTGTGTGTGTGTGTGAGGTTACACACACATCTTGCATGTGGAGCCCATAGGACAACCTTGAATGGCATGCCATCTACCTCCTTTGAGACAGGATCCCTCCTTGGCTTGATGCTCACTGAGTAGGCTAGACTGGCTGGCCAGCGTCTGTCTCCCCCTCCCCAACATCACCATTGGCCAGCTTTTTATGTGCATTCTGAGCATTGAGCTCGGATCCCTGTGCTTGTCCAACAAGCACTTTACTAAGTGAGCTATCTTCCTAACTCCCTAAGAAATTTTTAAAGAAATTACAGAATAGTCCCTGGGTGCAATTCAGTGATTGCTCAAAATAAGTGAGGCCCTGGGCTCCATCCCCAACATACCATCCCAGAATGACACGGCACTGACTGTATAGAGGATGCCATTCCTGCTGAGAGCGTACTGGGTTTTAGTCCTCAGAAGGAGCCTGTGGGTGCTTATCAGAAAGCCGTTTGGACTTTATCTCTTGGAGTACTTCTCACAGAAATAGACCCCTCCCTTTTTCTTTAAAGCACGGCAACCTTGCCTTTGGGGGTGGGTCACTTCTTATCCCCAGAAGTAAATTCTGGGGTCTTTGTATCTCAACCTCTAGCACATGAGTGATGCTGTCCTCTGTCTTGCCTCTCTGCAGGGCCTAATCAAGATCCGTGGGGACAAGTGCTGGCTGGACCTGACCTGCATGGACTTCCACTATGAGGTGAGCACAGATCTGGCTATGGCTGAAGCTGTGCACTGCTCTCAGAAGTGAGCATCCTTGCTGTCTCCGGGGCAGGGTTGGGTCACCAGGTGGCCTGTAGAGTGTCTCCTACTGCTTGGCTGGTTCCTCTGGTTGTCTGGTTCCCTTTTTCTGCCCAGGCCTCCCTCTAGGTCAGGCTAAGTCCCATCCTGGGAGCTGTAGCTCTGGCTGCATCTCTCCTGCAGGTGCAGGGTGAGGCTGCTCCACACCTTCTGCTGTGCTTAGATTCCCAAAGACAGCGATCCCAGGCACCGGGACAACATGGACCCTTGGCCAGGTCTCTGGCCCTCAAAACAGCCTGGCCATGTGCTTGTGTCAGAGATGAGGTCAGGAACAGCTTCAAACTGCAAATTAACCCAAGGGCACATGGCACTGTGGTGATGTCCATTTGCCTGTCACCCTAGCCAGAAGAACTGGAAGTCCTGTGTGTGTCTCATTCCTTTCTTCTCCCTGCCCCAGCCCACACTGCCCACTGCTGGGGACTCGCAGTTAGTTACTGCCTTCTCCCCACTGAGAGCTGTGGGTGCCGGTCTCTACCTTTGTCATATTTTAGTACTGAGTCTAGACATTCAAGTCCTCTAACTGCTGGAGACACTGACGCCTGCAGCCGCTCCTCTGTGTGCTCATCTCTGTCCATCAGCGGGAGGGATGCACTGTCTGCTTGTGGCTAACCAGGGTGTCTAGACTTCACTTTTTAAGGTCTTGGGAGTCCCCGTGCCATCATCCCCCATCTATCCCAGAAATCCTGTCTCTGCTTCACTAGGGATCCCGCAATCTTCTCTTTCCTATGTTGGGGTTTCCAGCTTCTGTAAGTGCCTGAGAGAAGGCACGTTCGGCCTTGCACTCTCAGGAGAGCGTCCATTAGACTGAGTGGCTGACCATATGCAACGAGCTCTTACACATACAGGCCATGGCGCAGAGGATAAGGCTCAGAGCCTGTCGGTGAAGCTGGGCTGCCCTTGTCCCTCAGGGAGCAGCATCTCACTGAGATGGTCCCACGCCCACACAGCATGGTGGGTGTCAGCGCTATGAACAGTCACCTGCAGGATAGCATTGGCAAGCCCAGGAACCATCTGGATGCAGATTTCATGGGGAACCCATGCATCAGTGTCTCCTTGACACAAAACCACATGAGATCTGTTCTGCAGAACCCCACACTGGAGCCTGTGTTTTCATCCATACATCCTGCACCATGCATCTCGTAATAAATCTGGACCCCCCCTCAAGAGCTGAAGCAGCTCAGGTTCTCTGTTCCCTTCCTCAGGGCCCAGCCAAGCACATATGAGGCATGGACCACGTCCATAGAAGCCCCATGGCCATTACTGCACTCTGATTAGCCTACTGGCTGCTTTGGACTATGATAGACCAGGTGGGGGAAGGCATGCCCTTCATCTTATGGGTCAGGTTGACAGGCTGGTGTTCTGTCCAAGTGTGGCCAATGGATGGGGTATGCCACTAGCCAGCCTAGAGATTCTGGAAATTGCCCCAAATCCAATTCTCCTTGCTTAAGGCTTGGCCTAAGCATGGCAAAGTGTGCTTGAGGAGAGGCAGAGGGCGCCTGTCAAGTCCCCAGCATCAAGGAGGGGGCAGCTGGCACCTACGCCAGAGCTGAGGATGACTGGCCTTGGAATGGAGCCAGACCCAACTGCCACCCATTGTAGGGGTTTCAGGAGCTGTAAAGAAACTCCTTGACCCTGACAAGGCTGTGTCCTATTGGAAGCATAGGGTTACAACCAGCCTTCTACACAGCACAGCACATTGAAGAGTGCTGGTGGTCCATAGGTGTCACAGCTGACCATGCGCTGTAGTTCAGCTTCACAGCATTAGGGAGGATCCTGTCATTCATGACCAGCCCAGGAAACTGCCAGGAGATGGTTTCTCCTGAGTGTCTGTCACTCACACACCACTGGAGGGTTAAAAGGACACTAAGCTGGTGATCTTAATGTTCTTTCCGTATCATGATGTCTTAGCTCTAAGCCCAGCCCACCAGCAGCCACACCACCCATGAAATTCTCCACGTGGTCTTCTGCTTGATATCGGACACCCCATCCCTGGGCGGTACAGGACATGCCGTGTGGCTCCACGGATCGTGTGTTCTGTAGCCTGGAGAACACTGGTGGGCCCCTGTGCCTGCTGCTTACTGCAGTGCAGTCCTCAACTGCGGCTCACACAAGGTGGCTGCTGTGAGCACTGGTCACTGTTGTGCAGACCCTGGAGCTCAGCTCCATGCTGACAAACAGCCTCTCTGAGCATGTCCTCTGCTGGAGCAGCATCTGGAAACCCTGCCAGAGATGCTCAGGGCCCTGCGCACAGCATGACAGTCACAGACCACTGTGTACAGAAGATGCCGTGAGATGCCATGGCCTGCAGCACTTGCTGGTGGGGCTATAAATACAGATCACCTATAGGGAACCCACACTGTGTCCGTTAGAGCAACGGGGAAGCAGCCACATTTGTGCATTCGCCTCTGACCAAATGTTTCTACAGCAGAACAGTTCCATTTCTCACATTCACACCCAGTGTTGAGCACGCCACTTGTAGAAAAGCTTCACCCTGCAGCCTCCCAGCTAAAGCTTAGCAAGGAGGGCTGCCTTTTGGTCCCCCGAGCTGTTGGAAGATGTCCTGGCCTGACCACAGTCACCCACAGCAGACTGTACTGCCTCTCCCTTTTTCTCTTCTCTCCCCCTTCTCATTCTCCCTCTTCCCTTGATCTGTCTCTCCCTCTCACTGCCTGTCTCTGCCCACCCCTCCTCATTTTCTCTCTCTCCCCTTCCTTCCCCTGCCTTGCTCAGGGCAACATGAATGAGGTAATAGAAGTTTGCACTGTGGCTTTGCTGAGCTGACCTTTAATCCAGGGAAATAAATCACTTTCAGCTCCTATTATTGGTGAAGCCCCGCAGCCTCGGCATGCACAAAGGAAGCCTTTGTGCCGTGTTACTTGGTTTTAAGTTAGAGTGTCAAGCCCATGGTAGGAGCAGCTGATGTCACCTCCACCATGGTCTGCACAACATGGGTGCCATGATTATGCCTGGGAACTGGCAGGCTGGGCAAAGTCTATGGTGTGTCAGTGCACATTCCTGCATGTCTACTTCTGTGTTCTATAACATGCATGTACCTGATGTAAGTGATGACCTGGGCCCTGCAGCTTTCTCCCTGCTCCTCCATTTCTCTAACTAGGGATGGAGTCTGTGCCCACAGGCAGCTTTGTTTAGCATTGCTATAGGTCCTCCTCTCTCTCTTGAGAGTAGGAGGCTTCATTTCCTGTGTAGGTTTCCTATCTCTAAAGATGGGAACGATGGCCCCAGGTTGCAGCGAGGATGGCACTAATTCTTCGGGTGCCAAGTACTTAGGTGTGGGCATGTGTCTCAGATGCTTCCCTGTATTGAGAGCTGGGGCATCCCAGCCTGAAGATGCCATCTGCCAGTCCCTCAGCAGAGTTGGGAGGGATGCATCTTGAAAAGGAGAGAGCTCTCACACAGAACACTTTCGCTGCTTTTATACCTGCCCCCACAGCCCAGGAAGCCTAGTGGGCAGTTGTAACTGAGGAACGGGAGGGCTCCTGTCAGATAAAGCTGGCCCGCGTGATCTAGGAACACAGGGCTGGGCTGAGGCTGTTTCTTCCCCTGTGGTGTGATCTGTTTCCTCTTAACCTGAGCAGTGGTTGGAGGGCTGTGTGTGTCTCCACACTCGCCACTACCTCCCTGCAAGGCCCACTGTCTTCTTATCATCTCTCTTGGTCATTCGGTGCAAGATTGGTGCTCACAAGGACTTTGGGAAGTCAGCTGTCAATATGATTCTTGGGACCCTGGCCCCATAGAATGGCCTGTGACAGGCAAAGCCCTGTGGGCACATGAAGGCCCAAGTCGTATCTTTGATTCTTTTAAGCAGACTGCTGCTTCCAAGAGCTCAGGAAGCAACATCATGAGGTGCTTACACCACGGATCATTTCCAAAGCCTGAGTTATAGAAGTTCCGGCCCAGTGGATAAAGGTGCTTGCCAGTAAGTCTGACAACTTGAGTTCCGTCCCTAGAACCCAAAATCCCTCAGCTTGTCCTCGGAACTCCATGTGCACTGTGGTGTTTGCACATACAATAAATAATAAATAAATAGGAAGCATCAGCCCTTAAGAACCACTGCCTCCGCCATGAACAGGCGTCGGGGTGAGGCTGTCATCTGAAGACAGGTCACACATGTTTAATTCTGTTGCTGGGGATTTGGGGGGATTTCATGCCATCTCTCCATCTCATCTCTCACCTCAAGACACGAATAGCAGCCCTCCACGAGCTCAGGCTTGGTGACACTGTATGCCCCAGTCCCAAGACCCCCAGGAACACCCACTGGGTTCCCATCAAAGAGCTCAGCCTCCTGGCCTCAGGCCTAGGCCCCCATGAGCTTATGGATTGTGGCTGTCTGTAGAGTGTGTCTTCCTGGAGAGAGGTTTCTGCTCCACCGGGAGGTCAGGATTCCGGACTCTCAGTTTTTCTACTTAACACACCTTCTCGGTACCAATTCAGCGTCTGTTTTCTCTTGCTGGTCAGCACTAGACACTTTCCCTTGCCCAAGTGCAAGTGGTAGCGTCCTGACTGGATGAGCACCTGAGCGAGGGAAACCACTTACCTCATAGGCTGGGCTACATGCCGCAAACACATAGAGAGCCATCCGCTGTAATATGGAACATCCCTTTGCACTTGATCCATGCTACCTTGGTGCATCCTTGGTCCAAGAGCCCCTGTCTGCAGCTCTTGCAGGAGCAAGCCCCTGGGGTTGTTCCTGGAGCTATCATATGTGAGGGGAACAGAGGATGAATGGCATCAGTCCCTGTCAGACCATCTGGGCATAGCCTCAGGCACCGAGCATGGCAGAGATATCTGCCACTCAGCCTTGCCAGCTGCCACTCCCACTTCTCTCCGTCCTCACCCAAGGCTCAGGAGGGCCCTGTACTGGGGCTTGTGATTGCAAGCCAGCACCCACTGGCCTGGCTGCCTCCCAGGCTCCTGTGAGTAGCCGCAGGGCTCCAGGCTGCTTATTGTCCTCCAGGGATAGTCCTATAGGCCAAGCTTCTGGCTCCTGCACCTCCCGGGTCATGTGCCAGGCTCCTTCCTGAGTACTGAGGTGGTTTGTGTCCCAGCACTGCAAGAAATTGTTCTTGCTTTGAGACGGGGTCTCACTGTGTAGGACTGGCTGTCCCTATGTAGACCAGGCTGGCCTCGAACTCAGATCTGCCTGCCTCTACCTCCCATGTGCTGAGATTAAAGGTGTATACCACCATGCCTGGCAAGAACTCATTAGTTCTTAAATACATGGCTGACCTAGACAAGCAAGGTCTCACGATCCAGTACAGACCAGTATCTCTTATCCATCCCTCAGCACTCATACAGACACACATGTGTGGGCCCTGTGGCTGGAGTTGCTCCCACTAACTCAACACCAGAGTCCAGCACAACCTTTCCTCCTCCTGCATCCAGGATACCAAGTGTGGGGCTCCAGCCAACAGATCCTGCTTCTGGTTGCAGCTGGGAGACATACTACCAGCTCTCTCAGGCTATAATTGGACAAGGGTCACTGAACGCCTGAGAATCGTTTGTGCCGAGCTTGAACATTCCCGTGGAAGCTGTCAATGCTAGCTTTACCGAAGCTGTGGCCGTTGCATCCAGTGGCCTGGTTGCTATGGCTTATGTGTTTATCCACTGGCCGTTTCCTTGACCTGTAGGAAGAAATTGTTTTTTTTTTTTTAAATATTTATTTATTTATTATGTATACAATATTCTGTCTGTGTGTATGCCTGCAGACCAGAAGAGGGCACCAGACCTCATTACAGATGGCTGTGAGCCACCATNCTGTGTGTATGCCTGCAGACCAGAAGAGGGCACCAGACCTCATTACAGATGGCTGTGAGCCACCATGTGGTTGCTGGGAATTGAACTCAGGACCTTTGGAAGAGCAGGCAATGCTCTTAACCGCTGAGCCATCTCTCCAGCCCCCAAGAAATTGTTTTATCTGTGTTCTGGGCCTGTATGTGTCAGGGCCCAAGGCACAACCTTACTGGGTTCCAACCTCAGAGTAGTTTCTTCCGGCTACAGAGTCAGGCCTGGGCCCCGTGTCACTAGGAAGAGCAAACCACCTGAGACCAGGTTCCCGGAGTGGTAGCCTTTCATCTCCAGGTCACCTTCTATGATGATTTCCTCCCTTTTAAAAAGAGACACGCCACCAAAGACAAACAGATATAAGGTCTTGAGGCCCCTGCTGTCATGGCTGAGGTGAGGACAGAAACACCCAGACTGCCCCTCTGTCTCTGATCCTGCACTTGGTTTGGTGGCACACCATCCTAGGTGGTCAGGAGAATTATGTGACACAGTGCTTACTGGAATGCAAAGCCAAGCTAGAAGTGTGTAATTGCGCTTAAAACATGGGAGAATTTTCCAGATAGCTTAATCTTAATGGCTTCTCATTTAATTCCTTTACTGTCAGAGAAAACACTTTATATGCCTTGAGTTTTTTAAAACTTGTTTTTGAAAAAAAAAACATTTTGTGACCCAGTACTTGGTTTGTCTTTCTGGGCATTCCACTTGAGCATTTGAATCTGCTGTGTGTGGGACAGTGGTCGTCAAGGTGACATTGGTTGGCAGTGTTTCCCAACTCTCTACACACTTCCTAGTTCTCTATCTGCTAGTATCAAATATGTGTGCAGAGAGAAAGAGAGAGAGAGAGAGAGAGAGAGAGAGAGAGAGAGAGAGAGAGAGAGACACTCCAGTTACAGCTGGATATCTGCATGTGCAGATCTCTCTCCCCTTTGCTTTGTGTGTTTGGAGCTGTGATGTTCGGTGCATACATGTTTGTGCTGGCATACTCGTGGGGCCACAAACAGTCTCCTCTGACCTGATCTTTCCCTTGCTTTCTCTGCTTTGTCCCACACCATGCTCCAGCTTGCTTGTGACAGGTGCCTCTGTGGTGGCTCTGAGCCTGCATATGCCCTCACGTTTGGAGTCACTTCTCACGGGCAGCTTGTAGCCAGGTCTGATTATTTACTCAGTCTAATGGATTCTGTCTTTGAACCGAGTGTTTAGGCCTCTTGTTTGAGCTGAACTCTTTGGGATGGACACATTTCTTTTTGCCTGTTTTTTTGTTTTGTTTTGTTTTGTTTTTTGAGACAGGGTTTCTCTGTGGCTTTGGCTGTCCTGGAGCTCACTCTGTAGACCAGGCTGACCTCAAACTCATGAAGATCCACCTGCCTCTGCCTCCCAAGTGCTGGGATTAAAGGCGTACGCCACTACCCCCCAGCCTGGAACAAACAGTTTTTCTCTTCCTATCATCTATTCTTTATCCCCTTTTTTCATATTTTTCTGACTTTTTTGTGAGTTCATTGAATATTTTTGTAGCTCTTATTTCCTTCCTTTTTTACTAGCTATAACTCTGTGTAACTCTTTGTTCATTTGGTTACTTAGTCATTGTTTGGCTTGCTAGCTCTAACTTTGTGTCAATATTTGTTATTTTATTTCTGTGGTCATTTCGGGATTTATACTGTATGTGTGCGCGCATGCATGTGCACACACACCCTTACACACATATGCTCTGCACACAGGCATATGTATACACACACACTCGCATGCATGCATGTATGAGACGTAATGGATGAGTGACCACCTCGGTTCACATTCAAGTGAAACTAATTTGAATCTGAAGGAACTTTACAGTATTCTGACACCAGCACTCCAATGCCTGCTGCTGTGGTCACTCTGTTGGCTTTTATACATTGTAACTGTGTTGTTTGATGTTCACATCAAGATATTTAATTAAGGGCCAGTGAGATGGCTTAGCGGGTATAAACCCTTACCCAGCAAGCCTGGTGAACCTCCATACGTGTACTGTGGTGCGTGTGCATGTACGCACACACACACACACACACACACACACACACACACACACACTAATAATAATAATAAAATAGTTATGGTTTTGTTTGCTTTTTGTTTTTGATTTTTTGGGGGGGGGGTTCAAGACAAGGGTTTCTTTATGTAGCTCTGGCCGCCAGGAACTCACTCTGTTGACCAGGCTGGCCTCAAACTCACAGAGATCCGCCTGCCTCTATCTCTCAAGTGCTAGGATTAAAGTTGTGCACCACCACCACCCGGCTTAATAAAATAGTTTTAAAAGATAATTAAAGTAGAAAGTAGCCTCTGAGCTTATTCGTAGGCTTGCAGACTCCCATGCTTGACTTCTCTTTCTCTAGTTTCCTTCACCCTCTCATAGTGTGACTCATAGGAGATGGAATCTCGTGGCAGGCTGCTGCCTGCTAGTGTCTTTATTTCCCCTGGAGTTCAGAACTCTAGGCTGACAGGCTAGTGCCCTAAGGGTGTCTGTGTCTCCTCACTTGCGTCATTCCCCAGGAGGAATCCGCCTCTGTGTCTCTGTAACAACTCCATTCTGTTTGCTTCAAGATTCTTCTCTTTATCACGAATCTTGAACAGTTTGATTAGGGTGGTGTCATTTTCTTCCTGTTGCTTTCGCTTGCAGTCTGCTGAGGTTTTCATATTTGTGGGGTGTGGGCTCCATCACATTTGAAGACTGTTTCACGTCTCCTCCTCTGGGGATCGGATTACCTGTGTGCTGTCCTGCCTCAGTGTCCCCAGGCCACTGGTGCTTGTTGTCTCTTTAATCTTCTCTGTGCGGTTCCATCTCAGCTTCCACGGCTGTCTTCGCATACACACCCTTCTCCTCTTCAGACTCTTGCGCTGGTAAACCTGTCACGTGCCTTTTTAATGGTACAAATGTAGAATCTTTCCCTGTTACCTTTTGTGCGATTTCTCTTCCGCTCTGCAGTTTCCATGGGAATTACATAGAACATCCTGAAGTGATTTATACCAGTTTCGCCTCACGCAGTAGCATACAAGTGAACATCCTGCTCCCATGTGCCCGGTCCTGCTCCCCTCACTTGTTGACGCCTTGGAATTATGTCTTTGTACATTTGAATCCAAAGCTCGAGCTAACAATACTTTAAATGTGTTTATCTCTCAAGTTATGTGAAAACAGAGCATGGGATCATAAGCCAAAGTTCCAATAATGCTGCTCTTAGACCTATAATGGCTGTAAAATGCATGTCTGATTGTTGCGTGGGAAACAAAGACTGGGATCACAAGCCTGCTGCAGACACAACAGCTTTTGAACTGAAAGGGATCTTTTTCCCTTCAAGGGTCCTGTGATGCGATGTTCCAGGTTCTTGGAGGTTCTGCCTTACAGGGTCAGCCACACTTCAGGTGAAGGCCAGTGCAGTGTGCCAGGATCCCCAGTACCCTCAGAACATCAGTGCGGCCCCTTGTGGCTGCACACCCACAGCATGACCGATAGATACACAGCAGAGTGGACTTTCTCATGTGGAGGTGGCCTTCCTAACAGCAGGGAGACCCTTGTCACATGGAAATGACGTTCCTGAGAGTAGGGTAACCATCCCCACAGCAGGGTGGCCTTCACAATGTCTGGTCTTCCTCACACGGAGGGAGCTTGTCTCACAGTGGGGTGTCCCTGCTAACCTAGCTGCATAAGGCCATGAGACATCTCTTGCCTGTATCTTTTGGTGGCCAGCTGGGGCTTGAGAAGAGAGGACACGGACTCTCTTCTCAGTTGATCCATCAGGTGCACATGGGGAGCTGCTGGTAGATGCCATCTGTGGCCATCTGTACCCCAGAGGGACCCACGTGACCTCATCCGGTTCTCAGTGCTGTGGTCATCTTTACATGAGCACCTTTATGGCTAGCGTTCCCTTCTCTTCGCCCCCAGTCACCCTGGGATATGGGAAACAGCCTGCAGCCAGTGCTCAGCACCGTAAGGGCCCCCACCCCAGACCTTCCACTGCTGCCCAGAGGTGCCTGCCATGTTGGGTCTTCAGCTCCAAGAGCCAGTCACCGTGATCCATAGGCCACTGGTCTGCTCTGCTCCTAGAACATGGTAACCCTGCTGAGGCCACACCATGAGCGTGAGTCATTCCAGGGAGGAGCTTGGCACTGTCACCTCCACATTCCCCAGTGACGAGCAGTATTCAGGTACAGAAAGACTACTTTACCCCATAACAATCTGAGCTTTGGGCCTGCCACCGCACCTGCTCTGCCTTCCAGTGAGCTCCAGGGACTGGCCAGTGGTGAGGGCTGTGGAGGGCAGCATCTTCGGTGAGCAGCTCAGCGTGTGGCTGGCACTTGAGAGTTGTAAGAAATTTGTCCTCCAGGTGGCAATAAGGTGTTCCCTTTATGTCAGCCCCAAGCATGGGATCTTCTGTCTCTGGAGGGAGGAGGCAGACTTTTCTTTCAGCAGGGACCAGTGCAACAACAGCACAGACCTGTGTCTCCCCAAGATGTGCCGCCCTCGGGATCCCCAGCTAAGCATCTTCACCCCCTGTGTTTCCTCGTCTTTTTCTTACTTAAGATAGTCTCTTTATAGAGCATGTTTGTAAACCATAGCCCAAGGTCTGAATACACTGTGCCCATGGAGATGCTTGGTCACTGCTGTCTGATGAGTCGTCAAGCTGGGCCCCCAGCAGGGCTGCGGTGTCAGCGGCTCTCAGTGCTCTCTTGTGCTTTACAGGGTGCAACGTTGCCACCCCCACCACAATCACACTTACCCACTCCCCAGCTTTTATGCAAACAGAAATGAGCCTTGTCCCTAGCATGGTATGCAGACAGGCTGCATCCCTCCCTTATGACCCTGTGCTGTGCCTTGAGGCCTCAGGTCACAGAACAGACCCTGCTGGACAGTCAGGCCCTGGCCCACAGATCCCGGAAAGCTGTGCTTCCCGGGATGCATTCGGCAGAGGTGCAGCATTCGGAGGAACTGCCCCCCACCCCGTTGTCAGGAAGGCTGGCAGCACCTCTCACTAACACTACCTTCTGATCACTACTCTCGTTTTCTTATCTGGTCTAGGAAAGCCCATGAGGACTGGGGTAGAACCAAGTTTCTAGTTCCCAGCATCTGCCTCGCTGAGTTTGCATAGACCCCTGGTTGAGCTGGGATCAATGCCTGCATCTCGGTGTCTCATTCTTTGTGGTACACTGTCCTTCAAGCTGACAGACACTGTGCGGATCTGAAGCAGTGACTTTGCAGGCAGTTTCCTACCGACCTGAGGTGATGTCTTTGCCAGCCCTGTACTCGCTTGCCAGTATGCATGTGGCCATGGTCACCCTCCCTAGTCGTCTGCTTTCCTACCCTTGCTGGAACCTCTGAAAGTTTTGAGGGTCAGAGGCTGTGATGGTCCATTACTCTCATCCTTAGACTGTTCCTCTGCAAATGGTGTCTCCAGTCGGGACACAGAGTCTCCAAGTCCAAGGGATGTGGAGGTCAACACACTGATTCCCAGAATCTGCCCAACAGGGAACAGTGACGAGGGCTGCAGCAGCCCAGGAGGATGGAAGGGGGAGGGGCAGCAAGCCAAGAGTGCTCCGGTTTCTGGTCCTGTTGGAGTGAAGGATCTGGGAGAAAGTAAAGGGTCCACAGCTGAAGAGAAGGTGGTTCTGGCGGACAAAGATCTCACAATGGCCTCTGTCTCCTGGCACAGGGCTGCGGGGTCACTTTGCTTGAACCAGTTAGAAGAGGGGCGGTGATGCCCCACAGAGCTAGACTGAGGGTGGCCTGAAGCATCGTTAAATGAAAAGCTTGGTTTCTGTTCTGTCCTACTAGGCTGTTTATTTTTCTTGTGATCACATGGGCGGTTCAAGTAGCAGGGTCCCCGTGTGGGGTGGAGCAGGGCACATGTAGAGGCCCAGGGCTTCAGGGGAGGTGTCCTTCTGGGAGGGGCTCCACACCTATGAAGATGGGGTGAGCTGACAAGTGGGCTCCATGCACTTAAGTGCTCCATGCACTTAAGTGCTCCGTGGCCCAGGTGAAATCCTGAAGGGACTGTGCCTAAGAAGCAGCAAAGTACCAAGCTCTGTCCTCTGAGCACCATGGCAGCCCCTTCTCTGCCTCCCTGTACCTCCTGCTCCTGTTTCCAGGGCCACTGCTCCTGTGACCCTTATCCCCGACTCCAGTTCCCTATGCTCAAACCCATTTCCTGTGGAACAGGCCCACATGGGTCTGCGGGATCCCCTGAGGGGTAAAAGGGATCCTAGGGGCCATAAAACCTGGCAGTGGGCTGTGAGTACTGGGTGGCAGGCCACTGGCAACTCAGTGAGCCATGAGCCCCAGGCAGCTGCCACCCACAATTCCACTGGTGCTTAGGGGCAGCAGGCTGGTTCTTACATCTTTAGATTCTTCATCTGTTCACAAGTCTTTAAAGATTTCTCCTTCAGCGATAGCGTACGCTTTTGCCTATAGATAATGAGGGTTTAAAACAGAACAAAAAAAAACTTTGCTTTTGCTTCAAAAATAGCCTGCCCACAGAAGTCCTCCAGCCCCGATGGGCTAGGCCAGTTGCAAATGCACAGGGCTAGAGAACAGATGGCTTCTTCATAGCCAGGGCAGTACCACCCTCGTCAGCCAAGGTGGGTAACTCAAAAGCCTCTTTTTGTCCCCACAGACCCAGCCAGTGCCCAACCCGATGGCCTACTACCTGCACAGGTCACCCTGGTGGTTCCATCACTTTGAGACACTCAGCAACCACTTCCTGGAACTCGTTGTGCCTTTCTTCCTGTTCCTCGGGCGCCGGATGTGCATTCTTCACGGGGTGCTGCAGATCCTTTTCCAGGTAGGCTGTGCCAGGGTGCCACCACTTGGGGTCCCCGTGTGTCTACAGAAGACAAGAGCCTGCCTCATCATTTCTGAGTTAGCACCCAGGGGAGTGGCTTCTTCAGCTCCATCTCACCCCCTGCAGGAGCCCCACTGCATCTGATCCAGGCTGGATTCCAGGGTCCCCTTCCCAGCTTCCACGAGCCCACGGTGGTGTCTGGTTGCCCTCAGGGAGCTGCCTGCAGGGAGCGACACAGACCTTGCTCAGGCACCCCTCTGTTCCACACAGACACACCCTGTGTTCTTGGATCCAACCCTAGAATGTTAGGTGTCTTGCTCTACATAGACATCAGTCTACTAGGAATTGGGTAAGTTGCTTAAGACAGGGTCTTGCCATGTGGCCCTGACTGTCCTGGAACTTGTGGTCCCTCAGCCTCTACTTCCTGAGGGCTGATGTCACAGGCATGTGCCTCTATGCCTTCCCCTCCATTTGCTTTTGGAGTCAGGGTCTCAGGCAGTTGTCTGTGCTGCTCCTTCCTCAGCCCTCCCGGCAGCTGGGATGATCGGCCTGCACCACCAGGCCGGGCTCACCTTGTGGTTTTGGTTTTCTCTTTTCAGTCATGAATGAATGTTGACCATCAGTCAGGAGAGGGTCGCAGGGTTTTCCCCTTCAATATGTTAATGAGGTGAATTACATTACCGCTGCTCCGGTTGAGCTAGTTTCATATTCTAGAATAAACTCAGTTTGGTCATGCTGTAGATATTTTAATATATTGCTGGGGCTAATTTGCCAATGTTTTGTTTTAGATTTTGCATGGTTGTCAGTGAGAGAGACCTGTCTGTAGTTTTCCAACATAATGTGGGCCTAGTGTGGATTCCCTGTCTGGGCTCAGAAGACTGTCCGCTCTCTGTGAAGGGTCCATGGAGACCCAGGCAGCCTGTTCTCAGGAGCCTGGGCAATGCTGGGTGTGCTTCTGCACAGAGCTTTGAGAGCTTTGCCGTGGTGCGGACTGTGGCTGTGGGACACCCTTTTCGAGGCAGCTTTGACAGTCAGCATCTTCCTGGGAATAAATATGTCAGCTTCAGCTGTTTTCAGATTTATTAGTGCAGAGGGGAGAGGGAACATCATGTTCTCCTCGGTGCAAAGTTTGGGTCCCTGAGCCTGTCTCTCTCGTGTCCCTTCTCTCCGTGCAGAGCTCTGTTTAGATCAGGACTGACGGGGAGCAGGTGTTTGAGTCTCACTGGCACCTCTGCCGCAGTGACCTTTGGCTGCTCCATCATCTCTGGCCACTACCTGTTCACGAGCTCTAGTGCTCTAACATACTGGCTCCGTTTTGTTTTGTCTTTTAATCAGAATGCTCTAGAAGTTATGCAGAGATTGGAGAAAATTCCTTTGTGCCCCACATCCCCACTATGAGCACTTCCCACTGTTGGGTACAAGGTGGAGGTGCCATCATGATGCAAGACTCACCAAAGGCCGCAGAGCGTTCTTTGGGTTTGGGCAATGGAGAATGTCATTGTCGTGCAGACCTCTTCCCACCCTGAGAGTCATGGGAGCACTGCTTCATCCTCCTCTCCCCTGACCCCCTGGTCTGCAGGCTTCCCCGAGCTTCTCTCAGTCATGTGTTCCAGGCTCCTCCCTACGGTGTAACTACTCATATCTCTTCAGAGCTTAGATTTGCCTGGAGTGCCTATTTCCACACATCTTCTGGAGGCCACAGGCAGTTCCAGTCTTGAGATGACTACTGGCTCCCAGAACCCACCCTGCCTGAGGAGCAAGATCATCCAGCTGGATGGACCAGACATTGAGGAAGAGCCGTAGCCTTGGGAGTGTCTCTGCCCTCTTGTCCTGGCCCATGTGTAAGGTTGGGGAGGGTGGTGGGGATGCTCCTGGGCCAGCATGGCCTAGTGAGGAAGTTGGTGCCTAGACTGAGCCTTCTACAATAATACCCAAAGCCTCAGGGAGAATAAGGGTCAGGGCAGGCACATGCATTCCACACTAAACACGGGGGAGTTTTGCAGAGACCAGGGCTGCCATGATGTTGGGAATGGCTGCCTGCAGTGCCTTGGCTGCACAGGTACCAGAGACAGGTAGCAAGAGTCCTCATCTGGGCAGAGCAGACGCCTTGGGTTCTGGGGTCTCCTGGGGTTCAGGAGTCTCCTCTTCCTGTGTACAAGGAGCTGTACAGCAAGCTTCTCCCAGCAACCCCCACGTGGGACACCCTAGAAAATGAAGAAGCCTACACCACACCCTCCAAGAGCTGCCAGCAGCCTTGAGCCTTTGTTAACTCCTTGTAGTCCTTGCAGAGGCAGCCGTGAATTCCCAGCATTTGCTCTGTCATGAGGGGATTCCTGGCCAGCAGCTTCCACCTGACTCCCACGGTGGAGAACATGAACTGGTCACACCACGTCCAGAAGAAATGGAGCTATCCAGGGCTAGGGCTTTTCCCCAGGACTGGTCTGACGTCCCCCAGGCAGAGTTGAGTATAGGATCATGAGTATAGGATCAGGGTCAGCAGGTGTGGCCTTTACCATCCCAAGAGCCCCCGTGGAAGGTGTCGAGAGTGCAGTGCCAACCCCCAGCACCCGGCACTCTGGGGCGTCTGAGAGGAGCCTGGTGTGGAGCTGCACTGTGTCCTGACCCATTGGTTCCTGTGTTCCTTCCTGTGGGCCAGGCAGAGTCTGAGTTCACTCACTTCCTCCCACACTCGGTTTACACAGCTGCTCCTAGGATCCCTGCAAGGCCGCAGGATCCACGTGGGAAGAGCTGAAGAGCTCTGAGGGGATGACCCCGGAAGGGGCGGTATGGTCAGCCTCCGCTGCTGAGCTGGGTCAGGACATCTCCGAGGCCCACCATGGTATCAGTCCCCACCAAGGAACAAGAAGGAGGTGGGGTTGGACCTGAGACTCTGTGGAGAGAAGGCAAGAAAGGGT
This sequence comes from Alexandromys fortis, assembly GCF_014885135.2. Taxonomy (NCBI): domain Eukaryota; kingdom Metazoa; phylum Chordata; class Mammalia; order Rodentia; family Cricetidae; genus Alexandromys; species Alexandromys fortis. The sequence goes on along the minus strand of NW_026067891.1, from coordinate 3,293,223 downwards.
CTTGGGAGGCAGTTTTGAAGTTGATTCCTCTGCTAAGGTCACTTGGGGTTACCCAGATGTCTTGGGAGCACATACCTGCGCTCCGTGAAGGTCCCTGTAACCACATGCATGTCTTCTGTGGAAGGTCCCTGTGACCACATACATGTCCTCTGGTCTTCTCAAGCTCCTGTCTCCCCTGTGGGAAGCCTGCCTGCAGGCCTGTGTCCTCTGTGGTAACTGCAAGCCCAGCAGGGACATCCAGAAATCCCCCCTCTTCCTTTTGGGGTCATGTTGCATCTGCCTGGAACATCTGCTAGAGCCTCTCTGGGGCCGAATTCCACCAACACAACGTTCATCTTCCTCTGCCGTCCCGAGCCTCGCCCGGCTGTGCTCCAAGCCGGTCATCTACAGAGCACACTGAGAGTTCCTTGAGGACCCTACCGGCCAGAGGTAAACACAGATGGGCTGTGACGAGATTCATTTCCCTCAGAAGGGATGGCTGCGGTGATGCTAGAAGGAAAACAAGAGAGATAAGATCCCTTTGGAGCACTCGGACCATGTGCTACGTGATGAATCCCAGTCTTACCCAATAAACAGGCTGTGCGGGGAGGGGATCCTGAGCTGCGTGGGCCTCGCGGGCCTGACCCCTGAGCACAGCCCCATCTGTCCACCTGGGCAAAGTGTCACAGGCTCTCCACAGTGCTTTGTTAGAAACAGGATGTCACCCGGTGACGGTTCACCTGTGTTAGCACCTTGGCATGTCTGTGAGGGTGTTTTGGAGAGGGTTACTGAGGAGAGAAAACTACCACTCTGAACGTGGGTCATACCATCCCCAGACTGAATAAATTAGGAAGAGGGAGAAAAGAGAACCGAGCGCCTTATTCATCTCTCTTGGCTTCCTGACAGCAGGTCTAATGTGCCCAGCCACCTCAAGTTCCCACTGCCTTGCTTTACCTCCATCATGGACTGTGTGCCCTCGAACTGTGAGACAAACCCTTCCTTTCTTAAGTTGCTGCCCCCCACCCCAAGGCCATGAGTTCTAGGGTGGGTCTGTGTCATTCAGAGTTCCCCAGATGTGTAACCATAGCTGCCAGGAAGCTGAAGAGGCCTCATGCCATGCAGGGTTCTAGGTCATCAGCAGTACAGCTGAGTCTGCCCAAGGGAATGACCCCTGGCTCATGACCACAGGACATCACCCCAGCCTCACCAGACAAGGGTCTGCAACAGGTGGGCATGTCATCTCAACAGAGTGGTCAGCCATAGCCTCACCACCGCGAGGTGTTGAGTTGCAGCCTCTCTGCTTGGGAGCTAGAGACACTTTGAATTGTCTGAGAAGGTGTCTGTAGGCAGAAGGAGAGCAGTTACTGGTAAGGATCCAAAGTCACCGTCTGTCATGTGATCCATTGTCTCTCCAGGAAGGTGCTGACTAGAGCCTTCAAGACTACAGGTTCTAAAACTACAGCCCAAAGGGATGCCCTGAGCCCTCTGCAGTAGCTGGGTGCCTCCTGAGGCCCTTCCTGAGCAGCACTGAGCAGTGTCTTGGGACACACACCGAGAACCATAACAGCACTTTTCCATGCCTTGCTTTCCATAAACATAACCGTGATTGGGAAAAGAAGGAATGAAGGCTGTCACCTGCCCCTGAAAGCTAGGGAGAGAAGGTTCCGGGCGCAGGGATAGAAGGACACAAATCTAAGGGCCGTGTATGTGCTGGGCACAGGAGTGAGGGCAATTTACACATTTCCACCGCGGATTTGGTCCCTGGAGGAGAAGCCTACAGAGCACACAGATTAGAGGGGAGTGGCTACTCAGCCTGTGCACCGTGGGAACTCTTAGGATCTGCCACCTGCAAGTTTGGGAACCCGAGAAAGCTCTTTGGTAGTCTGGTCCCAGTCCAAACTCAAGGACCAAGAGCCATGGATGGAAGCCAGTAGTCTTCACCCTGGCTTCATCCATGGACCAGGAACCGCCGCAGGCCAGAGCAGGAGGAGGTGGATGTCCAGCTCAGAGAGAGAAGTGATGCCCTTCCTGGACACTTTTGCTCTTTCCAGACCTTGGGGGGGCGGGGGGATTGATAGACGGTGCACCGGGCAGGGCAGTCATAACTCTGGCTGGCATTTCCAAGGTTTTCAAATCTTCCTTCTGGACCTGTACAGACACCCCGGAAACAATGCTTCATCAGCCGGTTAGGTGTGTTTCAGCACAGTTGGGCTACCACTTGGGATGATTATTCTGTTGTAACAAAAGTCAGTTCTAAGGCAGGCATGCAGCACACAGCTGTAACCCTGGCACTCTGGAGCTGGCACACGAGGGTTGGGAGTTTGAGAACAACCTGGGCCCAGAGACCCTGTCTCAAAGCTAAAAAGTTCTGTGTTGCTGGCTAATTTTTATATTCATTTATATTCATTTTTAGTATTATAAAAAAATTTTAACGACTTAAATTTTTAAAGACTTTTTAACACATATGTGAGGGTGTGCATGTGTGCGTGAAAGGGCTGCACAGGCCAGCACAGGGCGTCAGGTCCCTGGAACGGGAGTCACGGGGGATTTTAAGCCACATCATGTGGCTGCTGGAGAGAAGTTGGGTCCTTTACAAGGCCAGCAAGTGTTCTTTACCACTGAGCTGGTCCTCCAAACCACAAAGACCTGAATATTAATGCGCATTTCACCTTTTTAGCGCTCTGCACTGGGTAACTCCAAGCTTACACGGGAATCAGATTCATCTGGAGAGTATTTTGCTTTGTTTGTTAGATTTGCTGGTGTTCTCTTGATGGGCTTCTCTCACTTTGGAGAGCAGGCTGACCTCAAACTCAGAGCTCCGCCTGCCTCTGCCTCTGCCTCTCCATACCCCACCACCACACCCAGCTCTCGCTTTTTGTATCTATTTATTTGTTTATTTTAAATCCCAACTACAGGTTCCCCCACTCTTCTCCTGTCAGCCCTGCCCCCCAATCCTTTCCTTCTCCTCCATTTCTCTTCAGAAAAGAGTGGGCCTCCCATGGATATCAACCAGCCATGGTATATCAAGTTACAGTGAGCCTAGGCACTGATTTAAGTCTGGACAAGGCAATCTGCTAGGTGGAAAGGGTCCCAAAAACCTGCCACAGAGTCAGAGACAGCCCCTGCTCCCACTGTTAGGAGTCCCACAAGAAGACCAAGTTACACAACTGTCACATATATGCAGAGGGCCTAGGTCAGTACCATGCAGACTCCCTGGTTGTGGGTTCAGTCTCTGTGAGCCCCTAGGACCCCAGCTTGGTTGATTCTGTGGGTTTTCTCATGGTGTCCTTGACCCCTCTGGCTCCTCAAATCCTCCCTTCCTGTCTTCTACAGCATTCCCCAAGCCCTGCCTAGTGTTTGGCTGTGGGTCTCTGCATCTGTTCCCATCAGTTGCTGGGTCACGTCTCTCTGATGACAGCTGGGCCAGACACCAATCTGAGTATAGCAGAATATCATCAGGAATCCTTTCGTTGACTTTTTTTTTACTTTTTTGCAGTCACGTTTGGTTCTGTCCTAGGTCTCTGGCCTGTCCTGCCTGTTTCCTGGCCCTCGGCATGAGCTCCCTCTCAAGCTGGTCCAGTCCTTTGTTGACCATTCTCACAGTCTGTGTGCCACCTTTATGGGCACATCTTGAAGGCAGGATAAATTGTCCGACCAAGGTTTTGTGGCTGGGTTGGTGTCCCAACCCCTCCACTGGACGTCTTGCCTGGACTTCCAGGAGATGGCCAATTCAGGCTCCATGTCCCCCGTGACTAGGGGTATTAGCTAGGTCACCCTCATCGATTCCTGAGAGTTTCCATTGCACTGGGTTTCTCGTTCTTCACAGAGGTTGCCTCCACCCCAAGATAGGCTTCATGAGGTAGCTGAGGCTAGGCTCGAACTTGCAGCCAGCCCTCCTGCCTCCACTTCCAAGTTCTGGGACACGCACCACCACACCTAGCTGCTTGACAGCTTCCCTGTCACCTCAGAAAGGTGTCCTTCCCCTACTCTCTATCACACGTCACTCCAGATGGCCCTCACCTTTGTATATGATGTGCAGTTGACGGTCACTCTTGTCTCTGCTTTTGGAAACTGAGCAGCACCTGTGTGGTTTCTTCAAGTCTGTCCTGGTCATGATTTCCTGAGCTTCTTTATCTGCGTTCATTGTTGTCACCAGCTAGGAGGACTTGAGGGACTGATTTGGTCACGGTCCCTACTCTAGGACTCAGTTTCAAGTGGACTGGATGACATTTTAAATGGAATACCTTGAACATGTGGGAGGGGGCAGGCAGACTCCCCAGCTCTGGAAGAGAGCAGATGCTGAGCGGGAGAGGGCAGAGCCGTGGGATGCAGCTACATTGGCAACCCTGACCACATAAAGCAGAGTCAGCCCCTCAAATTCCCCTTGTTGGGAACAATACTTGCACAGATCACAGAAGCACAGAAAGCCACAGGTGCAGGTTAGACCATGGAGGCTAACCTGGGAAATCATTGGCTGGACTCCTGGGGTGTGCAGAGGAGCTCTGCAGCTCTGGCAGGGTGGGATGATTGCCTGTGATGGCCCTTCTGTGTGTGAGGTGTTTGGAAACAATGCATTTCTCAGACTTCTGCTGAGGGGAAGGAACAGCACACGTCTGGGTGCTAGATTGCACAGATTCCCAGATGGAGCAGACCACATAGAGACTGAGGGGATAGAGTTGGAACCACATGGGTTCTTTTGTAAGCCCTCAAGAAGGGACAGACCTATATGGAAGCCATGTCCAGCTATCCAGTGAGGTATTATTCTGCACACCAGGCCAGCCACAGAGGGCAACTGGAAGGGCTGGTACCGCATCTAGGAACAGACAGGGATGCTGAGAGGTCTTCCACAGCACCTAAATGGCCTTCCTAGCACCCTAGGGAACCCACGCCTGCATCCCTTGGTACGAGGGACCTTGGACTCCGGGCTGTCCCTCTTTGTTGTGCCATCATCCGATAACAATCTACAGCCCGGGGACTGCTCCTGATCCTACTGGGGTAAGGGTCAGGAGCTCTCCCAAGTCTTTCTCTCGCCCCCGGGCTCCCCAAGCTTGGTTCAACCAGCCTCTCACATCCCCTCCAGCGCTGGGAAGTCAGAGCTGCCTCCTCTGCCACCTTCCTATCTGGGGACCCCCACCTCCTTCCATCTCTTTGCCCCTGGGTCATACTAGACCTAAATAGAACCTGCCCGTCTAGCTGCTACAGCATGACCATCCACAGTGGACATCTAAAAGGGAAGGAAGAAGCAACTGGTCCTATGCTTATAGAAGTCTCACTGTGGAGCAGACAGGGACTTCTCAGGTGGAACGGGAAGCACCAGCTGTGACCTGTGAAAATGTAAAACCCCAACCATCCAATCAAAGGGGGGGCAGGGCATGAGTTGGGGTGTAGCCAGCAGGAGATGCTAGGAAAGCATTCACGCTCAGCAGCGAGGCACCCAGTGTTCAGGGAGAGAGGCGGGCGAGACGCCGAGAGCAGCACCTTGATCAATGCAGGCCCTCACCCGAGACTCCCAGCCAGGAGGTAGCACCCTATATTAACCCTGAGCGGCAGCCTTGGGCCCCACTTGTGAGAGTGTGAAACCCTGCGGCCGTCCTGCAGAGTAGTCAGAGAGTCACCACAGGCCTGCCTCGGGACCCGGCACAGGTCATGTCCACTGCCGGAGCAAAAGCAAGGACTCTGAGATAGATGTTGTCCCTACCAGGTGACCCTCCACAGTATCCTAGAAGCCACCCTGTAGCTCTCATTCTGTGAACTTGGGAGAGCCCAGGATCATCAGAGTGTGAGGGGTGTTGGCCTTCGGGGTAGGGGTGTCTGACTAAAGTACCTACCCAGGTGTAAACCTTCCTCTCAGCCATGACTCCTGGCCAGCTGCCACTGTCCTCCAGGTCTCAAGGGCATCCATGGTGGTCATTATCTTCAGCCCTAGGTCATAGGTCGCTCTGGTGTCTCCTGTTTCTATTTTGCCTTCTGTGAACTCCAGTTCCCCCTGGGTTCTCATGTCTTCACCTCCAGGCAAAGTCTGTACCTCAGTACCTTAGCCAGAGCTGCCACCATGGTATATCCCAGGAAGCCCAGGGTTCTCAGGCCACCACAGAAATAGGTCAGGCCATCCCCCACACACACACTCCAGCCTTTCCTGGGCTTGCAAATTCCTGTGTGGGTTTCATACCCAAATGTAAAAGGCTCTGTACCTGGGGCCTCAGCGGGACCTGCAAATTTAGAGAGGACCTAGGATCCCACCCCGAGCCAAGAGAAGGACAAGAGGGGCTCAGAAGCCCCCCTGGAGCCTGTGCTGGGCTACTGAAGTGCGGGCACCTCGCACAGATACATGGAGGACGGCAGGCCCGGCTCCCAGGCCTACTACAGTACAGTCTCCGCCCACAGGTGATCCTCATCATCAGTGGGAACCTGAGCTTCCTGAACTGGCTCACCATCGTGCCCAGCCTTGCCTGTTTCGACGATGCAGCTCTGGGATTCCTGTTTCCCTCAGGACCTCGAGGCTTAAAGAACCAAGTCTTGAAGATGCAAAAGGAAGATACACAAGGGGTCCAGTCCAAGCCAAGATACGGTAGGTGGACCAAGACCAGCTAGCAAAATGACCCTCATGCCTAGTGTCTCATGGATATGTAGGCAGGTTGGGTATCCACCAGCTCAATGGCACTCAGGAAGAGAAGGGTGGGTACCGTAGGCCCCGGGGGGAACATCTGCTGCCTACCTTTACCAGGACAGTTGGCCCGTTAGCCACTTCCAGGGCCCCCTGCATGAACAGTCATGCTTCATCCTCCTGACTGGCTTCAGGGGGTGCTCTTGGCTCAAGCACAAGGGGCTGTGGCTCAGGACACCTTTCCCAGCCCGTGGCTTTCATGGCCAGCTGGGTATGTCTCTAGGCCTTCCTGAGCTGAGGTGGCGGAATAGCAGCCAAGGTTTCCTGAAGGGATAGCACGGCTTTGCCATGAGGTTGGGAGCCTGGCTGATGAGGACCACTCTGCCCCCCACCCCCACCTTTGGACTAGGCTGCATGGTACGGCAAGTGGTCAACTTCTCCCTGGGCATCCTGGTGGCCTGGCTCAGCGTACCTGTGGTCATCAACCTGCTAAGCTCCAGGCAGGTCATGAACACCTCCTTCAACCCACTCAGGATTGTCAACACCTACGGGGCCTTTGGAAGGTATGGGCCAGCATCCTGGCTGGGGCACTGGGCTCTGCCCTCCTGTCCATCCTGGCTCACTTTTGGGAGGCATGGGCTCATGGCATCCCCCTCTCCTGCTGGGGGAAGGTAGATACTGTGGTCTCGCTGACCTTCTTCATCTCCCCCAGTATCACCAAGGAACGGACTGAGGTGATCCTGCAGGGCACAGCCAGCCCTAATGCCAGTGCGCCCGACGCAGTGTGGGAGGACTATGAGTTCAAGTGTAAGCCAGGAGACCTCTGGAGGCGGCCATGCCTTATCTCTCCATACCACTACCGCCTGGACTGGCTGATGTGGTTCGCAGCTTTCCAGGTAATAATGTCCCACCATGATGCTCTGACCTGGCGCAAACTCTCCTTTGTCCACGGACAAGCCCTGCATGCATGCTCAGACTCCTACCAAAAGGGTCACAAAGGAGGGGACCTCTCCTTAGAGGTGCATCCCACCCAAGGCACTGAACAGGCCTTGCTTTTACCTAGACCTGCAGGCCTAGCTCACCCCAAGTTCTTGCAGATAGCTCCCCCCAAGGCCCAGGCCAGGACAAGTAGCCAGGTAGAAAACACAGTTGAGGGCTGGTTTGTGAATGAGTGTTCCTCAGGTGAGACCCCAAGAAGAACATGAAGCAGGCAGTTCCTGGAAGATTGGCGTGTGGGCCCTCAGAGGAAACCCAATCCTGGCCCACCTAACCATGCCAGACTATGGAGCTCAGGGAAGCAGGTGATATTCAGAGTGTCCAGGCAGCGACTACGCCGGGGCAAGTGGCAGCTTGCTGAGGGGTGGCTGTGCCCCTACTCTGACCTCATGAACACTGTCCTTTCAGACCTATGAGCAGAACGAGTGGATCATCCACCTGGCGGGGAAGCTCCTAGCTGGTGACGCTGAGGCCCTGTCCCTGCTCGCCCTCAACCCCTTTGAGGGCAGGGCTCCCCCCAGGTAAGAGTCTCCTTATTCACTTCAGCCTGTGGTCAGTGGGTAGTGTTCACTAGTGCCTGAGTTGGGCACCCTGATACATGATGTGGAATTCAGTCATCGCCAGAGACTAGGGGACTGAGCAGCCCTGGCCCCATCCCTCTCCTGTGTCCTGCCCACCATTGATGCTGACAGAAAACACGTTCCTGTCTCTCCCCGGAGAAGTCTCAGGACAGCTGCACCTGGGGCTGCTCACAGCTGTCGGGGCTATCAGGAGGGGCACTGAGGGGCCGTGAGCAGCTGCAAGTGTGGCATCCCAGGCAAGGGAACCAGCCAAGTGCCTTCCCACACTGCCTACTTTAGCACTGGGGGTGTAGGGACATCCCTTCCCAGGCACCACCTGCCTCTCTGCCCTCTACCCAGCACCCTGCAGCCACCAGGAGCTCTGAACTAGGCACACACTGAAGTGGATACACAGGAGGCATCCCCAGGTTTGCTGGTGGCCAAACGGTGCTGACACAGAGCTGTGTCCTTCCTGACTCTGGAGAGTTTTTCACTGACCAGCCTCCTGGCTACCGTCTTGGGATGGGTGGAAGGCTGAGGCTTCGGATGAAGTCTCCTGATCCAGTGGGGGGCTCTGAGGATGTGGTCGGGTGTACCTTGTGGAGACAAAGCCTACAGGCCGATCTGTGGATGTGAACATGCAGACCCGGCTGCCTCTTGCGTGAATCAGTAGTGAATTGATGGTCACTATTAATATATGTGCATGCTGAAATACAGCAAATGCCACAGAGCATGGCCCAGCAGAGGGGCCGTCATCACACTCTGCTTGGTGGCAGAGCTGAATGCGACCTCAGCCTCACCCCATGGCCAGCTGTGATGTTCTGAACGGGTGGGCGACTCTGGAGTCGCCATAGTGGGAGGATCAACCTTAAGATAGCACCAGCGTGTCTTGCTTCCTGTCTGTGGAGATGAAGCAGCAGCAGCAGCAGATGCCCAAAAAGGAGCCGCTGGTGAGATAGAAGCTATAGCAAGACCGTTCGGCTCCAGCCAAAGCCACCCAGCAGGAAGAGCAGGAGAGGTCACTCACTGAGCTCACCACAGCAAGCAGTGACAGCTTGGTTTCGTGTCATCAGTGGGGGCCTTCGAGTGCCGCCACCTTTGCCTGGCAGTGCCAGGATACAAGGTAAAAAAAAATTCGGACTTCCAGCATGGAGTTAGAAGAATCAGTGCAACAGAAGGGTCGAAAGTGATCTGGAATCCCAGCACCCAAACTGTTAAGAGCACACTGAGAACCAGGAAGACATTGAACCCATCAGGAATAAACAGTCAGCGAATTCAACAGCTGACTCTCCCCACAGCAATCGTGAGGTGATTATAAACACAACACTCACAAGAAGAGTCAACAAAGAAACACGACAGAGGGAGAACAGGGGAGACTCAGGATGGAAAAGCAGTCCCTGGGGTAAAGCACCGGAAGAGGGGAGGAAGAAATGGGCTATGAAGGAGGAGTCAGTGGTGACCCGGTGTGGGCAACCAGCTGAGCGCCGGCGTAGAGCGTGGGCCGAGGACCGCGACAAGATCTAGGGTGGGTGGCTGCCCCCAGGGAAAGAGTTCACTTGGGTCTGGGAAGGCGTTAGTGAAGATTTCCCAAAGTTGCCAAAAAACACAGACCTGGAAGATCAATAAACAAAGGGAACCCCAGATGGTAAATCCTGGAGAGATGCAGATCAGGCACAGGAGATGTGGAGAAACTGTAGACAGCGAAGGGACTGAGCAGTCAGAACCAGAGCAACCATCTTGCCACTGAGGGTCAGAGGACACTGCGATCCAGATCTCACCAACTCAAGGAGGCTGGCTAGCCAGAGAGCGCAGAGATTGTCCTTTTCCCACCTCCCAACACTGAGATTCCAAATGTCCATCACTCGCTCGGCTTTCTTTTTCTAATGTGGTTTCTAGGGATCACACACTATACCTGCTGATCTATGTCCCCAGCCCTCTAAAAGGATCACTAAAAAAGGAGGCTGGAGAGATGGCTCAGTGGTTCAGAGCACTGGCTATTCTTGCAGAGAACCCAACTTTGATCCTCACAACCATCTGTAACTCTAGTTCAAGGGATCCAGCACCCTTGTCTGACCTCCACTGGCATCGGGCACACATGTGGTGCATGTATACACTTACAGGCAAAACATTCATACTCATAAAATTAATGAGAGAAAATAGGGGCTAGAGAGATGGCTCAGCAGTTAAGAGCACTGCCTGCCCCTCCAGAGGACCCAAGTTTGGTTCCCAGCAGCTCACACTGCCTGTAACACAAGCTCCAGGGGACCCAACACCCTCTTCCGGCCTCCGCAGAAACCACAGAGAGATGCTGCTCACGGGCTTGCTGTCCATCGCCTGCTCAGTTTGCTTTCTTCCACAACCCAGGACTACCCCACAGACCAACACACCTGTAGGTCACTAATAGAGGCTGTTCTGAAGCTGACGTTCCCTCTTCCCAGGTGGCTCTAGTTTGTGTCACACTGATAACCAACCAGCACAGTCATGTTCTAGAACATTCCGCGGGTGGTATCAGTCCTCCTCCGTACCCTCACAGACCTGTCAGGGAAAGCATGAGGCCCTGGCTCTTTCCTATCCTCCCATGCCCAACCCTGGGCACCTGAGCCCTGTCCCAGGCTGTCCCACCAAGAACCAGTGGTGCCTTGAGACCCACACCCTGGTCCCATCACAAGGCTTGCTGTGCCCTGTGCACACCCTAGTAGCACAAGTTGGAGAGGGTGAATCATGGAGACAGGGCATCACCTAGGGTCTCCCTCAAGTCCCAGGATAGACTGTGTGCCATCACTGGAGCCCAGATGTACCTGTCTTACATCCAAGATTTGTAACAGGCCTGGGAATGTTTTGGTTGTGAGGCTGATGGGGCCCCACCCCAGGATGGCAGGTTCCTAGGCCTGCCTTCTGGGATACAGCAGGTTCCTAGGCCTGCGTTCTGGGGTTCAGGGGCCATGAAGAGCCTGGGGGCGTTGGCAAAGAGACAGCAGGCTGACACATTTTCCCCGCAGGTGGATCCGAGGAGAACATTACCGTTACCGGTTCAGCCTCCCCAGTGGCCAGCACGCTGCCCAGGGCAAGTGGTGGATACGCAAGCGAATTGGTCCTTACTTTCCCCCACTCCACCTTGAGGATCTGAAAGACTTCTTTAGGACTCGGGAGTGGCCGCTGCCAAAACCCCATCCAGACACATCCTGAAATAAAGACCAGAGACTAACTGCTTTCCTGCCTGTACTTTCTGCTGTGGCCATGGGTCCCACACAGAGCCCAGAGAGCCCATCGGTCCTGCCAAGAAGAGAATTGAAAAAGATTGTGCTTCGGTAACTGCCAGCCTCCTGCCTCTGTCCCCACTCACCTTGCTATCCCTTCTCTGTTACAGAGAAGCCTCATCACCCCCATGCCCTGCATATGGCCACACAGAGGGGTCACATGGGCACCCCTCCACCATCACAGGAGGCCACTGCCCATATCTAGATGACAGTCACTTGGGGAACTTTTCTTAGTCTGAGCTATGATAACAACCCCATAGGTTGGTAAACCCTAGGAGTCCTCAGATTCCCTGAGCTAGAGGCTAGTTCTCACCTAACCCGACCATACGCTCATATTCAGGCCAGTACCCAGCTCTCTCTCTCTCTCTCTCTCCTCTCTCTCTCTCTCTCTCTCTCTCTCTCTCTCTCTCTCTCTCTCTCTCTCTCTCTAGTGTGGCAGCACAAAACCCCGCCATCTCCCTGAGGAAGGAGGCTTGCTATCCTCAGCCTGGTCCCTCCCCCAGGGACCCTTGCATACTACCTGGGCAGACACACATAGAAACACGAGCTCATGGGTTTCTTACACACCCTAGCATAGGGATATGTGGAAAGCACAGACACATAAGACTTCACTGAGTGGAGAGAATTGCCCAGGCTCTCCTGCCACAAGGACAGCAGAGACTCAGAATGCTTTCCCATCCCCCTCCTTGCCAAGCATGGTGTCTGGAGCCCATGTTGCCCGCCCCTGGGCCACACTGCAGAGAATCCCAGAAAGGACAACAAAAAGGTTCAGCTGAGGAGGCTGGTTGGGGGGGAGCACAAGTCTGTACAGAGCACCCCCTCAGCCTGTCTGGGGGGGGACGGCCAGCCCAGGTGCAAACAGAGAGCCCGTGTTCCAGCTCCCAAGGAAACAGGGCACCCTGTGTGTGTCAGGGACAGACAAGCCTCAGAGCAGGGAGACTGGAGCCAGCAAGTCTGCCATGACTACCACAGGAGTGACTGGCAGCCTGCAGCCTGAGCAGCCCTTCCTGGGGGCGTCCTGTTCATGTCCCAGGCGGTAGACATGGGGGTGGTGCTCTCAGCAGGGACACCAGCTGCTTGGATAGTCTGGTGACCTGGGAAGCAGCACCTAGTTGCCTATGTTGGAACTCACCAAGCCCTTACCAGGTTACCAGGACCATAGTCTCAGGGCTCAGCAGGAGAAGCCTCAGGGCCCTAGATACACACCCCTGGGCATTGGTCCAGCAATGCACCCCCTCCTTCCCAAGGATCCTGGGGGGTGAGGGCTGCAGGTCCAGCAGGGCTAAAAGCAGTGTTGAAGCCTGGGTGTTGATTTAGGAGCGGTGGCAGGGCTGCGTCCCCGGCACCCGGCCACCCGCATGGCTAGCTTATGCCCGAAATAATTACATGGAAACTGTATTCTTTCAAACACTGCCTGGCCCGGCTAGTTCCAGCTTCTTATTGGCTAGCTCTTACATATTATTCTAACCCATTTCTAATATTCTGTGTAGCCCACGAGCTGGCTTACCAGGGAGCATCTTAACCTGCATCTGTCTGGAGCGGGAGCATCATGGCGACTCCCTCAATAAGCTTCTTTCTCCCAGAATTCTCTTCTGTTTTCTCCACCCACCTAATTTTCTGTCCTATGAGGGCCGAGGCAGTTTCTTTATTATTACAAGACCCACCTCCATCA
>NW_026067891.1:3263309-3277743 GCF_014885135.2 Alexandromys fortis | reverse complement strand
GGAAACTGTATTCTTTCAAACACTGCCTGGCCCGGCTAGTTCCAGCTTCTTATTGGCTAGCTCTTACATATTATTCTAACCCATTTTTAATATTCTGTGTAGCCCACGAGCTGGCTTACCAGGGAGCATCTTAACCTGCATCTGTCTGGAGCGGGAGCATCATGGCGACTCCCTCAATAAGCTTCTTTCTCCCAGAATTCTCTTCTGTTTTCTCCACCCACCTAATTTTCTGTCCTATGAGGGCCGAGGCAGTTTCTTTATTATTACAAGACCCACCTCCATCACCTGGGGGGTGGAAGAGCCAGCCCTGGTGCAATCAAAGTCCACCAGGATGCCTGCTGTAGGACAGACAGGGTCTGACAGCCAGAGTGTGATCAGGACAGGTAGGAGCTGGGCCCTGCTGGCTGCAGAATGTCATCTTCACCCAGAAGCCACCCTGAGTCCTGCATGAACTGCCTCTGTGTCTGGGTTTGCTCACACTGTCATACTGGATGACTCGGAAGTTCACTGACATATTTTGTTCTTTGGAGACAGGTTCTCTCTGCATAGCCCAGGCTGACCTTGAACTCACAGTGCTGGGGTTAAAGGTCAACACTGCCTCCAGAGTTGGGATGAGGACACCAGTAGTGCCACTTGGAGGGGGGGGGGACGATGTAGGGAATGGTCACCTGATAACACTGGTGCTCAGTGTGGGATTAGGGCCTCAGGCCCACAGGGGCCCAGCAAGAGTGACAGTAGACAAGCTGATGTGGCTGTCAGTGGGCAGTTACTTCCCTTGTCAAGCACAGAGGTCATCACAGTAGTTGGTGGCCTAGGGGAACCACCAAAGAGACTTGGCAGCTCTGACTGTAGGTGGTCCAGCCATACTCAGAGAGACCTTTCACCCCAGGGTAGACGGGTCCTGGCTGTGGTGACTCTGTCACCAAAGGTCTAAAACAGGGACCTGAAGCCCTGACCATGGTCACACTCACAGGTTTCTACCTCTGATATATAGATATAGATATAGATATAGATATAGATATAGATATAGATATAGATATAGATATAGATATAGATATAGATGTATATATATATCCCCCATTATACATACACCCCCAGAACCCCCCTTCTGGAAGCTGGGGGTGTCCCTAGCTCTGTTAGCAAATGATCCTTATAGCCCCATTGGGTCAATCCAACCAGGAGTGACCTAAAGCTGTCTGGGGAGCCCCACTCCCACCCATGCCTTGACTGCATCAGGGCCACAGGACCTTCGCACTGGATGTACTATGCTCCCTGGTCATACTCCAGGTGGAAAGGGGTCTCATCCTTGTCTCTTAGTGCAGCAGGCATGCTATATGGGTCTACCAGGTCAACTGTGGCATGCTAACAGACTTGCCCACCTGCCCCTGGCCACACTCTCCCTCCATGGAAGAGCCCGAGGAAGAAACTTCTGTGTGGGGCATTGGGACAGACATGGAAAGCTCCGGCCAGGGGGAGGAAGACTCAGGCTGCTGAACAGTACTGTCTCACTAGAGCCTCCTCACCTCTCTACCCAGATCCTCAGCAGGAGAGTGGGCGGAGCAGCTGTGACCTGAGTGGTCCAGCCTTCATTCAGCAGGATGCACAGAAGCTAGGTTAGAATCTGAGAGTGTCCTAGTTGCTGGCGACATGTTGGTGTGCTAGAGTTGCTCGCCACACCTTCTAGACACAGGCATCAGCCAGGAGCCAGGCAGAAGCTCTGGGCTGACAGAGGACAGTCATGGAGGGCCCTACCTCCACCTGCCTGCAAACTCAGGACTCCAAGTCACCAGGCGCTGTCTCCCTGAGGTGCTGCATTGGTCCCCTATCTGCCAGCAGTGCGGTGGGATTCACTCCTTCCCTCTCCATCAGATGACGGAGGTGACGTGCCCGCATCATTCTCTGGACATTGGTCCCCAGCCAGTCATCTGGGCTGCTAGTAAACGTAACCAAGGAAATATCCCTCTTTACGGTATCACGGGATAGCAAGATGCCGGAAGGAAGCCAGCCAAGCAGGTAGGTGCTAGGCTCAGCAAAGGAACTAAAGGAACTGAAGACGGCAGAGCAGGTGTCAAGGCACCTGAAAATGTCACTGCCGGGATGACAGTTCTCCCCACGGTGGCTGAGTCGCAATCCCGACACAGCCCCAGTTGTCTTTCCATAGAAGCAGGAACCCTAACTCCAGACTCAGTGTAGAACTGAAAATGACAAAGTCAGTCTCGTTCTGGAAGACAGCTGTCTGTAACACGCATGCCGTGCGGCGTGAGGACCTGAGTTCAATCCCCCAGCACCCCCATACACGGCAGGCTCCATGCTTGCTTGTCCTAGACAAATTGGTGAGCTCCAGTTTTAGTGAAAGACTATACCTCAGAAAATAAGGTTGATAGCAATCACTGAAGATGCCAACCTCTGACTTCCACGTATACACACACACACACACACACACACACAAAAAAAAAAAAAAAAAAAAAAACGTTCTTACACACAGAATCTTAATAGGGAATTGAACTTGAGACCCCATGCTTGCTGATTTACAACTTCCTACAAAGCTTCAGTGATGAAAACGGTTTGGTAGCCTGGTGTGGTGCCATGTACCTGTAATACCAGACAGAACCCGGAGCTGAGGCTGGAGCATCTCCACGAAGCTGAGGCCAGCCTGGACTGCAGAATGATGACAGCCTGTCTCAAGGAAAAGGCGAAATGCCCAGATAGTGCTGGCATATATGTTTGAATGTTTTTGACAAGGGCTCTAAAAGCATGCAAGAGGAAAGAAAGACACCTGTTTTCTTTCTTTTTCTAAAGGAAATATTGTCTATGGCCATGTCACCGTGAGCACGACCTATCTCATCTAATAGGAAATATGACTTCCTGAGATTTTTATTGATGTGTGAGAAAAGTGTATGCTATGTATATGGGTGGCTGTAAAGGCCAGAAGAGAGTATTGGATCCCCGGAAGCCGGAGTTAAAGACTGTCAAGATCCACCTGATGGGGATTCTGAGCAAGAAGCACTGCTCTTAACCACTGACCCATCTCACTGTCCCAAACTTGTTCCCAGGGGGCAGTGCAGGAACAAGGCAGCCGTCCACATGCAGAGGGCAGGGGCTGCTCCCTTCCCTCGAGTCATAGAACTGATGAGAAGCTGAGCAAAGTTGCTGCCAGCTGTAGGACTCACAAGATGAAAAGGAAGAACCAAGTCCCACAGTTGCCGTCAGACCGCCACATACATGCCATGTCATGGTATGTGTGTGCATGCACATGCAAACACACATGCACGCGCACACACACATTCTAAAATGTAACTTTAAAAGATCAGTTCCAGGGACTGGAAAGATGACTCAGTGGTTCATAGCACTGGCTGCTCTTGCAGAGGACCCAGATTCAGTCCCAGCGCCCACATGGAAGCCCATCACCATCTGTACCTCCAGTTCCAAAGGATCCAGTTCACTCTCCTGGCCTCCTCGGGTACCAGGCATGCATATAGTGCACTTAACATGTATGTGTGCAAAACACTCACACACATAAATTGGGTTTTGTTGGTTTTCTTTAAAGAGGTGAGCAGAGGTGCGACTCAGGCAGAGTACTTGCCTGAAGTGCACGAGGCCTCTTTCCACAGCACCAGTGGTGATGATGATGATGATGTAGAAATGAATGATGCTCCTAAACAAAAGAACTAACACTAAAAACTCTTAAAATGATAAACAGAAACTTCATAATTGGTACCTTGTCCCTTCTTTGCTGAATACTTGGGTGAGGGCCACACAGTGGCACTGCCCAGAGCATCTCCACAGTGATGAATGGCAGAGCAGAGGGTGTGAAGCCAGAGCCAGCCATGACCACACAGAGGCCCCTCCCGACAGATCTGAAGATGGTACTGGTTGTTGAGAACACACAGGCAGTGGGTCTGTTCCAGTCCCAGTACTGGAGACCCCTATGCCTCTCTAACCAGGCCTCAGTCATTAGCCCACGTGCCACACACTGCCTGAGCAGCCACTTCTGGGGCCACAGCAGACGGTGGATCTCAGCATTTATAAGGTCTTAGCAGCAGAGACCCAGCATGCATGCGAGAGAAAAGTGCCCAGTGCCGACACCAGGCAAGGTACCACCGTCATACCCAAGAGGGAAGAGTCCTGTGGGCACCAGGAAGGTGCATTGTCCCTTCGGTCAGTGCCATGGGCTTGGGGCACAAGAACCTTACCTCCCTCCAAGTATGCTATACTTCAGGCTCACTCTTGTGTGTCTGCACCTGCACAGGTAGTAAGTATCCCAGTGTCCAGAGAGGACTTCTTCCAGTCTTGCTCCCTGAGGGTCTCAGAACCGCCTCAGCATCCTTGGCTGTTGTACAAAGCAGCTGGCCGCTTGTGTGGGTTGTTGCAGGATGACCTGTCTTCTCACCCTTCAGTTAGAACACAGTTTTGGATGTGGGATGGTAGTGGCACATTCCTTTAATCCCAGCAGAGGCAGGCAGATCTCTGTGAATTTGAGGCCAGCCTGGTCTACAGAGCAAATTCCAGGACTGTGAGGGATATACAAAGAGAAACCCCATCTTGAAAAACAAAACAAAACCAGGTTTGGGCCATAGCAGAGCCTGCATCTGTCTACAGCAGCACATGTTTCCTGACCTAGACACTGTCGCCTTAGGCCTTCCCCCAAGTGATCTAACACACTGCAAGTCCCTTCCCACAAACACATGGAAATGCTGAGGCTCCTTCTGAACAAAAGAAAGGAGTGTGGGTACTCCACTTCAAGAAGAAAAAAATAAAAGATGCTGAAACCCAGGAAGATGATACATACTCTGGAGAGGGCACCCTGTCCTGGTGATAGCCAGGGCACGGAGACATTGACCCTTGTGTCAGGGCCTTCTCAGGGTTCATGTCAGTGAACCCAGGCTGGTCCTTTGAAACTGTCGTGGGACCACAATACAGTCCCATGGGTCCCATGAAACGGTAACATGGGAGCCCTAGCTATGATGGTCTAGGGCAAAGAGAACCCACCAGGAGGGACAGCTGTCAGTCAGTGCTGTAACCCGAGCTACCTGGGACACTAAAGCAGAGGGAGGCAGGCCTACCTGGACAATTTTAGCAAGACCTTGTCCCAAATTTAAAAAATAATTAAGAGGTCTGAGGCTGTAGGTCAGTGGTTAAAGCACTCACCTGCCAGTACAGGACCCTGGGTTCAGGACTCTTCCACCACCACCCGAAAAGAGAAAGAGGCATTGCTCCAGAATCCTCAGGCTTAGCCCAAGTAGGCACAGGAGGAGACAGAGGCTGCTGGGGGGCTCGATCACACTTCACCGCTCCCCCATGGCTACTTGGAAGTTCCCTTTGTGCGAAGAGTGCCCACTCTGCCCACTGTTTTTCGTGAGTTTCAGTTCACTGTAAGAACGCTGACCAACTAGTCATGGTGATGGGCATAGTCTCACCTTTAATCCCAGCACTTGGGAGGCAAAGAGAGAAAGGGAGGCGTTTTCAGACATTCAGTGTTAAATCTGCATTTATTGTGAAATAAATGACATCAGGGCGGATGTTTTTCTTGCAACGAGAACATTAAGAACTGTCAGGAAAGCTGTCCTGTGACGTCCGTGGTGTCTGAGAGCCACGTGGTTTTCTTGATGTTGCTGGCTACTGTTGCCCTTGCTGGCTGTACCTTCCTCCCTCACCTTCCCCCCCCCACCCCCACCCCTTCCCTGTCTGCTCTTTGGAAATGTTCCTTTCTGGGTTCCCTGGGAAACTGGAGGCAGGGACGAGGTGGCTGTGGAGCAGCATCCACACCGTCCATCAGCCTGGAACTAGAACCCCATCTGCCTGACCCTCCCCAGGTCATTTCCCTAATGGTGCAGCCCTCTGGCTCTATTCCGAGCTGAAGTTTACTCAAGTCCATGCTGGGTCCTTGGTGCCAACTCACATCTTTGAGCAGGGGGTCAGGGTGTCTACCTAGCCCATATGAAAGCCAGGAAATCTGCCACCAACACAACAGGGCCAGAGGCTCAGCAAGGTGGCTGTCCTTAGTGGAGGTCGTGAATTCCTCCTGGCTCTGCCACCGGCACCTGGGATGCCAGGGGCACTGGTGCCAGCCCTGCAGCTGGGCCTTCTGTGGTAAGCAACATTTGCATCTCAATGATGGGGATTCATCTTTAAGGAGCCAGCTGTCCGGCTGGGGGAGGGGAAGCCTAATTCCTTCCCGAGTGGGCCTGGGGCCCTATCAAGTGGCTGCAGCTACCCCCCACACACATAGCTCTCCCCCCCCCCAGCTCCTCCCGGCTAAGGTCAAGAAAACGCAAAACAGTGATGGACCAGCTGTATCCCTGTCATGGCCCCACCCCACACGGTGGCTGCACAGCTGCAGGCTGGTGCCACCCCTGTCTCTGTACAGTTCCCTTTTGTGCCCTGGCAAGGTGGACAGCTCAAGTCAGAGGTCTGGGTGAGGATGGATCCCTGTCATAGCATGGTCACCCGCTCCCTCATGGAGGCTTGCTCACCGGCTTACTATCCGCTCTGGTCATCTAGGCATCTCTCTCTAATGTCTATCTACTACAGAGACAACGCCACTGTAGAGAGCTGAATAGTGTCCCTAAATTCATCGCAACCAAGGACTTCAGAACGTGACCTCTAAAAGTAGGGTCTTCACAGATTTAATTAAAGATCATATGCTATAGCCACCCAGGATTAGGGTAGCCTTTTTGCTCACATGTTTGTTCACTTGTTGTGTGTTGGTGAGAGTTAAGACAGGCTTTCATTATACAGTCTGAATGGCTTCGAACTTGCAGCAATCCTCCTGCCTCTGCCTCTTGAGTGCTGGAATTAAGAGCACACATCACCAAGCCCAGCTTCAAGTATAAGAATTTATAAAATAGGGCAGCCAGGTGGCAGTGGTGGCGCACGCCTTTAATCCCAGAATTTGGGAGGCAGAGGCAGGTGGATCTCTGAGTTCAAGGCCAGCCTGGTTTACAGAGTAAGTATAACTACACAGAGACACCCTGTCTCAAAAAACAAACAGACAAAAAAGAATTTATAAGAGAGAGATATGGACATTGGGGAATGCCTATACTCCCAGCTGCCCATGGGGTGAGGCAGGAGGATGGAGAGTCCAAAGCAAACTAGAGCAACTCAGAAAGACTGCCTCCAGGTCCCTGACCTTCTTGAGCTCCTGTCCTGACTTCCTTCATGATGAACAGTGATGTGGAAGCATAAGCCAAGTAAACCTGTTCCTCCCCAAGTTACTTTGGTCCTGGTGTTTCATCTCCTTAGTAACCCTGACTAGAGCAGGCACTCGCCAACACATCAGAACTCACACAAGCATGCAGTAGGCACATGTAAGCTTGCCACTGTATGTTTCCTACTGACTGGACACAGGAAAAATTCTCTACTACGTATCTATTGGTTACCCCTCAAAGATAGCCACACAATAGCCACCACCATATCCAATGTCTATACAAAGCATTCTCTCCAGGCTCTTTCCTACCTTAAGCCTTGAAAAAAAAAAAGCTGTCAGATCCAAGATTCTAGATGCCAAGTGCCTTAGAAAGAGAACTTTCTTCTCAAATAGAAACATCGGCACCCAGCAGCCATGTGGCATGTGGAGGGAGGCCCTTTGCCTTGTAAGGACACAGGTGCCTTTTCTGAGGGTCATGCAATACTTTTCAAGGGTGTCTTGCCACCCTCGTGGGGTCCAGCTAGTCCCTTAGCTATGCTGCAACTACCCACAGGGATGCCCAGTGCCCACTTGGCCTCAGAAAGGCACAGCACAGCTGCAGGGCCCCAGCCCCCGTCCAGGGCACCAGCACCCCAACCTTGTCAGTTATACCCACTTCACATACCACAGCAGGGAGTCTATTTGTTGCCCCCACAAGTCCCAAGTGAGACCCCAGCACTAAATAGTCATAGCTGTGCCGGGATGTGCAGGTCATGGGCTCCAGCTGGTGGGTGGGATTTGTAGTCTTTCCTGAGTTGGACTGGGAGGTAGCTTCATAGGAAGCCAGGCCAGAGGGCCTCCAGGAAGCAGCTATGATCATAGCCTCAGCTCCCTGGGGCCGCAGAGGGGTTCTACCCTTTGTTTGTCAGCCGTGGTCCTGTCCTGCCACTTCCTGAGGGCCAGAGAGCTAGAGCTGCAGAAGTGTCACCCACATGGATGACAGCACCGCCACCACCGAGAGAGGATGCTGGGACCCCTCCCTGCGCCCACAGAATCTGCCTTCTTGAGAGCCGAGGGCTGTGGGGGCTCCCCGGCATAACTCATGGGAGCAAGATCTAGAAGACGCTCGTCTCCAGGTGGGTGGGAGCAGCCTGGCATGGAAGAGCTGGCACAGCCATCAGGATCCAGGGACACCAGGTTGCCCCCTCTGCAGTAGGGGGCACCATCCAGGAAAGAGTTAAGCTCACGGTGACAGAAACACCCCTGAGCCTGGCGGGACAGAGGGGCATCAGCAGGTCCTGTCACCACAGCTGTGACATTACAAAGACACCGCCTTCCCTGTGCCTGGAACTTGGTCCTGTGCTTTTTCTGACTGCTGGCTGGAACCAGGGACAGGCCTGCTGGTGGCACAGGCCACAATGTCCAAATAGACCTAGATGGCAGGATGCTCACAAAGCCCCTTGAGACCCAGCTACCTTGTACATGGGGGAAGGGCCCAAAGGTCTGCAGACAGTGCCCAGCGGTAACTGTGTGAGGCAGTGGTCCCTTCTCTTCCCTTGATGCCACAAGGAGGACCCTACAGCCAAGCTGAGCAAGGACCCTGGTGACAGTTAGCAGAGCATGGTGCTCATGTGCCTGCAAGGTGGCACCTGAACATGGGGAAAGAGGCTACGGACCAGCCCAGGGGCCGCACCGACTCCCACACCCTACCTCTGACAGAGAACCAACAAAGACTCCAGGGGCCAGAACCACCTCCCCCTACCTGTGACAGTCCATGGGTACAACTGGGGCAGGGGAGAGAGTGCCCCTTTTCTACTAAGGACTATATACTGCATGCACTTACAAACAGAGAAAAGGCCTGAGCTTCCCTCAGGCTTAAACAGCAGGAAATCCCATAGAGAAAGAATAGAGGACTTAAAAAAAAAAAAAAGGCTGTGTACATCCTGACCCAGGACCCAAGTGTGGCCCCCTGAGAAAAGGGCGTTTGCATCTCGGTTGAGAAGTGTGAGAGAAAGCATCTTAGGGCGGGGTAGCTCCACATCCAGTCAGAATGCTCTTAAGAGAGGCGCAGGGACTGTGTGAGGACAGAGACAGATGTGGTGCAGCCACAAGGTAAAGATACCTGAAGCCTCCTCACAACTGTGTGAAGTAGAAAGATCCAGGTGAGTGTATACCCCAAAGCCCATGATCCCAGACCTCTAGTTTTCAGATCTGGGAAGCATAAACACTGCTGTTTGGAGCCACCAAAGATGTGGCC
This sequence comes from Alexandromys fortis, assembly GCF_014885135.2. Lineage (NCBI taxonomy): Eukaryota > Metazoa > Chordata > Mammalia > Rodentia > Cricetidae > Alexandromys > Alexandromys fortis. Next base: position 3,268,360 of record NW_026067891.1, on the reverse strand, counting down.
GTTTGTGACAACTGTCCTGTCCAAATAGGCATAGCAGCATCGCAGCACAGCTCTGTCTCCAGCCTCCTCTGGCCTTTCCCTCAGCGTGGAGAGCTCACCTTCCTGCCTGAGTCCTCTGAAGCATACCAGCTCTGTTAGTGAGAGTCCTATGAGGGTTCAGGCCATCTGCACAGGGAGCCCACTGCTGTGACAGCACAGAGGGACGGCTCCTGGGAAGGTGGCAGGAAGTGCCAACTCAGAGCAACAGTGCCAACTTGGAGCCGAGGGCCTAGAGTCACACACAAAGGATGGCTTGTGGCTGTGCCGGCACCTGATGCTGATGTGACCAGCATTGCCAAGATCCGTCTCTTCCACCGTCGGTTTTTTGCAAGCCTGTAAAGGCTGGGCCTGTGTCTCCCACAGGGGACAGATTCATGGGCAAGCACCGGAGGGAAGTTAGCTCCCGCAGTCCCAGGGTGCAGCCTCCTTCATAGGAGGGACACGAATGGGAAGTTACTCAGGACCCACTGTCCCCAGATGGGGAGTCGGTGGCCACGGGGTGGACAGAGGCTGAAGCTACCATAAGATCCAGCTCAGTGGATCTCATCTGTTCACAGCTCCAGTTGTCTCTCACAGCACCAAACAATGAAACACCCAAGTCACCTCATCCTCAGCAGCCCCAAACCCTGTGTATACCCAAAAGATGCAGAGTGGTCCCGGGCAGTGCACACAACTGTCCACAGCAGCTCAAATATGGAAATCACCTAGGTGTACATGAATGCCCAAAATGTCATCTGCCCTGTAATGGATTATGTAGTTGAGGCTGGCCTAAGACTCAACAGCCTTCATGCTGGGATTACAGGCTCAATGTACCACCAGCCCAGCTCCTAGACTGGAGTATTATTCAGTCCAGAAGAAGAATGAGGCCCTCACAGCTCCTACAGCTCAGTGCACCCATAGGACATCACACTCGGTGACAGAAGCCAGATGCAGAAGGCCACAGACCATGAGACTCCGTTCATGTAATATACCAAACAAAGGAACATCCCCAGGCAGAAAGCAGACCAGGAGCCGCCTGGAGAAGGAGGGACAGCACAGGGACCATTCCCTTGAGCTGAATGTTCTAGACTGGATGAGTCAGTTGAGTGCGCAGCTTCCTGACTTCCCAGCATCAGAGCTCCAGGCCGCCCGGCCCTCATTAGGTAACTGGGATAGACAAGCAAAGGCCTGGGAGGCCAACGGCTGTCCCTCTGCTCTCTACAGATCAAGGATAAGCAGGAGAGGCCAGCCCTGCATCCTGGGCCAGCACCATCTATGGTCAGTTCACCACTTGCAGACTACAGCTGATAGTCCAGATGGATGGATGGACAGACAGAGAGTGACGGAGCTGGGAAGTCCCAGGGCTCCAGGGTGCTCTATCACACACAGATGGATGGATGGACAGACAGTGAAGGAGCTGGGAAGTCCCAGGGCTCCAGGGATGCTCTGTCACACACGGATGGATGGATGGACAGACAGTGAAGGAGCTGGGAAGTCCCAGGGCTCCAGGGATGCTCTATCACACACAGATGGATGGATGGGCAATGGTGGTGTCATGTTGTGATCATCCCAAAACTAGAAGCAGGCTTTGGGGTTTCAAAATACTTGTGCCCTTTTGAGTTAGTTCTCTCCCTCTCTGCCTCCTACTTGTAGATCAAGATGCGAGCCCTCAGCGGCTCCTGCCGCCATGCCTCTGCTCCACCATCATGGACTCTCACCCTCTGAAACCATGGCCCGATTAAATTCTTCCTTTTACAAGCTGCCTTTGTCATGGTGTTTCGTCAGAGCAATGGAGAAGGAACTAAGACAGACACCAACGATACTCTTCCCTGGAAGATGAACTAAAGATTTCCCGAGATCTTAAAGGGGCACTCAGGAGGCCTCAGTCCAGAGCCAACAGCCACAGACACTGAGGGAGGCACAGGGGACCAGAACTCCAGCCCGAGACACAGCTATGATCTGAGCAGAAGGCCTTAGGGCAGCCAAGAGGCCACCAACAGCATGGCCTACAGCTTCATCATACCACAGAAGATGACATAAACACCATAAATCTCAGCTCACAACTCGTGGCATGACCCACCACCAGCACCAAACAGCAGGCACATCAGGACTCCACATGGAAATTCCTTTAAAATATTATGTACTAAATATTTTATAATGAAACCAATCATTTTATTGTGATGGGTTTTTGTTTGTTTCCTGAGACAGGGTCTTGTGTATACTAGGCTGGCCTTGGACTCTCTTTGTAGTCAAGGATAAACTTTAACTCCTAATCCCCCTGTCTTTACCTTGTGAGTGCTAGGACCACAGGTGTGCAGAACTATACCTGGTTTAGCGTGGGACTGGGAAGCACAGTCTTCATGCATGCTAAGTATGATGATTGGTTTTGTTGTTGTTGTTCAGATTTTTTTTTTTTTTTTTTGAGACATGGTTTCTTGTGTAGCCCTGGCTGTCCTGGAACTCACTCTGTAGACCAGGCTGGTCTCAAACTCAGAGATCTGCCTGCATCTGCCTCCCGAGTGCTGGGATTAAAACCAGCTGGCTAGTTTTAACTATCAACTTGACACAACCTGTAACTATCTGAGAATGAATCTCAACTGAGGAGGCGCCTAGATCAAGTTAGTCTTGTTAATTATTTTGGAGGCTCCAGCCCAGGTGAGCAGTGCCACTCCCTAGGCGGGTGGGTAGCCCTGAACTGAATAAAACTCCGTCTGACCACGAGCCTGAGTGCCCAGCAGGCAAGCAGCATCCTTTGTGATCCTGCCGTACTTCTTGGACTGTAACCTGGAAGTGTCAGCTGAATAAACCCTTCCCTCATCTCTCTTGTTTTTGGTCAGGGTGTTTTCCCTCAGCAACAGAAAAGCAACTGGAACATTAGGCAAGCATTTTGTCAACAGAGCCATATCCTCAGCCCCCATATATACCAGCAAAAATAATAATTAGCCGGGCGGTGGTGGCGCACGCCTTTAATCCCAGCACTCGGGAGGCAGAGGCAGGCGGATCTCTGTGAGTTCGAGGCCAGCCTGGTCTATAGAGCTAGTTCCAGGACAGTCTCCAAAGCTGCAGAGAAACCCTGTCTCGAAAAAACAAAATAATAATGATAATAATAATAATTTAAATAAGCAAACAAACAAACCACTAAATAAAACTTGGATGGATGCAGAAATACAGCTGAAACTGAAGACTTTCTAAAATAGAACCATAACACTATCAGAATATATAAAATTCACTTAAAATTACAGAAAAATCCATAGTATTGAGCTTCATTGTTATGAATGAAAATAATTTCTTAGCTTACAAAGCTTAGAAGCCCAGGTGTGGGAAAACACAGCTATAATGCCAGCAAGGAGCAAGGACGTGAATTTGAAGCAGCCTTGGATACTTGAGACCTCTCTTAAACAAAACCCAAACAAACCAACATCTCTCCTGGATGCTGAAGCAACCGTGCTCAGCAAAATGCTGACAAATAGAACGCTATACCTCACACACACCCCGTGAGTACATGGGTTTATTCCAAAACTCCTGGTTAGTTCACTAATAAAATGTTTAGTTCACTAATAAAATGTACTAACAACATCTACTATACTGACATCCTCAAGGGGAAGAATCATACCATTGTCTCCCTAAATGTAGAAAAAGCCTTTGGCAAATCGAATAGCCATTCCTGATAAAGATATAAACTGAGGGGCTGGAGAAATGACATAGCAGTAAAGATCACTTCCTGCTTTTGCAGAGGACCCAAGTTCAGTTTCCACGCCCATGTCAGGTACCTCACAGCCGTCAGTAACTTCCAGCTCCAGGGGATCCCATGCCCTCGTCTGGCCTCCAAGGGCACTGCATGCACATAGTAGAATATTCCTTTACACTGTGTGAAGATGTGTCGCTGTGATTGGCTTAAGAGCTGAATGGCCAATAGCTGAGCAGGAAGAGGTTAGGTGGGACTTAGGGGACAGAGAGGTCTCAGGGAAGAAGAAAGGCAGAGTTGCCAGCCAGACATAGAGGAAGCAAGACTGGCAGGAGACGTAAAACTTCGAGCCGTGTGACAGCACACAGAGTAATAGAACTGGGTTTATTTAAGCTGTAAGAGCTGGTTAGGAACAAGCCTAAGCTAAGGCTGAGCTTTCATAATTAATAAGAAGTCTTTGTGGTTGACAGGACAGAGAAAGACTCGCTACAATGGCATCCAACAGAGGCTCAAATATCCAAACATAAGGTCTGAGAAAGCTAAAAAAATAAAATAAAATAAAATAAAATAAAATAAAATAAAAAGTTCTGGACAGGAGCCAGATGTAGTTTCCTGGTCTTGCAGTCTCTCAGGTGGACCAGTGTTCAGCAGCACACAGAGGCGCAGCTACCGGCTGCTACACAGCCCCACGGGTGGCTGACCTGGCAATTTAAGATTTACCTTACACAGTCAGAGAATGCTGCAGGAGCTCAATAAAAACAGATTTAGATTGGGAAATAAAACCTCTAAGCAGGGTGCTTAAAAAATACACATAGGCTTAAAAAAGAAAATGGGTATAGACAGTCATAGAAAAATAGTTTATAAATAAGATAGTCTTTTTTTTTCTTTCTTTCTTTCTTTCTTTATTTATTTATTAAATATTTCTGTCTCTTCCCCACCTCCGCCTCCCCTTTCCCTCCCCCTCTCCCAATCTATTCCCCTTCCCTCGTCAGCCCAAAGAGCAATCAGGGCTCTCCGTCCCGTGGGAAGTCCAAGGAAAACCCTCCTCCGTCCAGGTCTCGTAAGGTGAGCATCCAAACATCCTAGGCTCCCACAAAGCCACTACATGCAGTAGGATCAAAAACCCATTGCCATTGTTCTTGATGTCTCAGTAGTCCTCATTGTCCGCTATGTTCAGTGAGACCGGTTTTAACCCAGGCTTTTTCAGACCCAGGTCAGCTGGCCTTGGTGAGTTCCCGATAGAGCATCTCCATTGTCTCAGTGTGTGGGTGCACCCCTCGCGGTCCTGAGTTCCTTGCTCATGTTCGCTCTCCTTCTGCTCCTGATTTGGACCTTGAGATTTCAGTCC
>NW_026067891.1:3134386-3257438 GCF_014885135.2 Alexandromys fortis | reverse complement strand
CCGTCTGCCGGCGCCTGCGCCTCCCAGCTCCGTCTGCCGGCGCCTGCGCCTCCCAGCTCCGTCTGCCGGCGCCTGCGCCTCCCAGCTCCGTCTGCCCAATAAGATAGTCTTTAAAGAGAAAATAAGATAATATAAAAAGGATAAGCCACATAAAGATGGAAAATACAGAGTGTGGATCCTGTATGGTGTCTTATTGACTCTAAATTTTTTGATTTCTGATGAGAGGCATAGGACTGTAACAGGGACTGCCGTATTCAGCCAATCTAGATACTTTAGGAATACCTTCACTTTAAAGTGGAATTCAAAAATGTATCACACTGGGGAAGAGACTACGTTTTTGTTTCCATGGGAAACGAAAGGCTGTGGATTCATTCAAGGTTAAAGAGATCAGGTTTGATCAGGGGAGACCTCCTGAAAATCCTGGCTACAGACATAAAAAAATAAACCTAGAAAATCTATAAGACAGGTGACATATATTTTATCTGTTCAAACACAAAACAAAAAAAATCATCTTTGGCTGACTTGTGTACAACACACAGTCCATACTTGTGTTAAAGCAGAACCTTTGAAAGTTTGTGTGTTTTCAGAGCAAGGGGACCAGACATTAATGAAAATGGGTGACCAAAAAGATCCAGCCCCTCGGAGGGCCACTGATGCAATTTCCTTAGAGTTCTACATCCAGAATAGCTTCAAGGCTGCTGGATGAGACCATCCCACCTCACAGACTGCTCCAGCCAGGACTACAGACAAGCCCTGCACTTTCCCATTGCACAGAGGCTGGACAACAAATAATACAGCTAGCTCCCCCAGGACTTGACCCAATTTTCTCAGGGTCCCCTAAAGGTTCCATTGCCCCCAGACAACAGGAAGAAGTCTAGAGAATACAATATCCACATTCCCAAGAGGTGGGATGGGTAGTTTTTGGTCATTCAATGGGTTATGATGTTTGTCATCATGTAGGGCAGTTGGTTACAAGTTGTTCCTGGTCATGGTCAGGTAGAAAGCTCAAACAAAGGAAATTAGATTCAGGGATCTCTTTCTGAAAGGAAAAATGGGGAATATAGTATTGAAACGATGGAATAAAAGGATAGATTGTTGAGTCTACTCTTGAATAATCACCACTCTCAAATATTTTAATTTGGTATGTATTTTTGCATACTGATATAAGTTTAGGGTTATTTTTATTAAACTGTATATATTTTTCTATTCTTGTTTAAGGTATTGTACCTATACAGCTCATTTTAAAATGTAATGTAAAGTTTTAGTCCTTGAAAGCTATTTAGGATAATAAAGAAATATAGGTTAATAGTCATCTATAACAATCAGACTTATAGCCATATTAGGTATGTTCAAAGTCATACAGAGATATAGTTAAGATATATACAAACACTTCAATGACTTACAGAATATGGCATTTAAAATGTTTTAATAACATAAGACTTTTCATGACAATGAAACATGTCTGCTCCTGACAGCACAAATTTACTTCAAAAAAAGGATGGTGGGCACTAAAGAACCTCCGTATGGAGTTTGCTTTCTTTGGGCAAAAGATTGTCATTTGGACAAGAAACTTCCCTTGCCTTGACTGCTGACAGTATGCTGTCCAAACTGAACAAACAGGACACAAAAGAAAACAACTACCAAAAAAAAAAAACAACTTACTTTGCCAAGATAAGGTGAGACAGTCCTTCAAAAATTCCTGCTTCACAGAAAAGTCTGTCAAATATTCTAGGCCAGTAGGCCAAGGATAGATGACCCAACATTACAGAGGAACCTTGGGCAACTGTCCAGGCAGTCAGATATCTCTATCATTTCTTTTTTTTTTAATATTTATTTATTTATTTATTTATTTATTTATTTATTATGTATACAATGTTCTGCCTGCTTGTATGCTTGCATATAAGAAGAGGGCACCAGATGGTTGTGAGCCACCATGTGGTTGCTGGGAATTGAACTCAGGACCTCGGGAAGAGCAGCCAGTGCTCTTAACCTCTGAGCCATCTCTCCAGACTCCCCCCACCATTTCTATAGTTTTTGAAGTTGCTTGTTCTGCACTTCCTGCTTACTCAGGTAGTACTTTATCCTTTCTGGATCTCTGATGGAGTTGAAGACAAGATAGTTATAGTTAAAAGTTCTCTTTGTTACCAAATTCAAAACTCACAAAAGAGGTATAAAATATATAAGATTGAGAGACATAAAAACTTAAATTGCTAATCTAAAAATGTTTTAAGGTCTAAAAAGGCAGTTTTAAGATAGTAATACAAGCTATATATAGAAAATGGTTTAGGTATAAAACTTTAAATTCATCAAGGTAAGATTGATAATAGAGTATTTTCTCCAAACATGCCAAATACAAATGAACTGGGCATTGTGAATGTAATTCTTACATTTATTGTTATTACTGTTTATAGTTTTATTATGTTAGAGTTAAAACGTTTCCTTTTTAGACAGAAAGGGGGAAATGTTGCAGAATATCCCTTTATACTGTGTGAAGATGTGTCACTGTGATTGGTTTGATAAAGAGCTGAATAGCCAAAAACTAGGCAGGAAGAGATTAGATGGGACTTCTGATGGCAGAGAGGTCTTGGGGAAGAAGAAAGGTGGAGTCAGCAGCCAGATGCAGAGGAAACAAGACACGCAGGAGGAGAGGTAAAAGCCTCAAGCCATGTGACAGCACATAGATTAATAGAAGATTAATTTAAGTTGTAAGAGCTAGTTAGAAACAAGCCTAAGCTAGGCTGAGCTTTCATAATTAATAAGAAGTCTCCAGGTCATGATTTGGGAGCTGGCTGCGGGAACAGAGAAAGACTGGCTACCTATAGATATATGTAAGAAAAGTAAGTCTTTGTACATATAAGCTGGAAGGAAGACAAGAATTTGGAGGGTGATGCTGGGAATGTTAGGCAATGTTCTACCACGAAGCTACTTTCCTGTCCCTGGTTCGTTTTCTGTGTTGGTGTTTTGAGATAGGGTCTCATGTATCCTGGACAGGCTTTGATCTCCTATCCTCTCACCTGGATGGCTATCAAAATCCATAAAATACCCCAACCTCTCAGGTGCTAAGCTTACAGGGGTATGTCACCACACCTGGCTTCCAGTCCTGTTTCTAATAACACACACACAAAACACACACACACAAAACACACACACACACAGAGTTTTCCTAGGCCCATCACCTCATCAACTGAGGAAAAGCTAGTGCCATTTGAGTGTCTCCAATCTGAAAAATCTAGAATGAAAACGTTCCGGGGTGTTTTCAGACTTGGGGAGTTTCAGGCTCAGTGGATGGAGTCTGCACAAACAGCCAAATAAAAGAGCAAGGTCCCAGTTTGAAAGACTTCTGGTTGCAAGCATTTGGGAGCAGCTCTTCTTGGCCTGCTTTCCCTAGGACCAGGAATAGGGCAGAAGCCCATGGCTGCTCAGCATAAACCGGAGGAATCAGCTCACACAGTTATACAGAGGTTCTGGGGAGAACCGGAAAAGGCAGAGATGCGGGTTACGCAGCGCAAGCTGACCAGGTAATAGACACTGCCTAGATAAATACAATAAAGAGAACGATTGAGAAGACACCCAGTGATGACTTTGGGCTTCCACACCCATATGCATACATGTCTATATGCACCTGCACACATGTGTGCCTACACACATGCACATACATATACACATATGTATACTACATATATGCCTGTATGCATGCATGAATGCAAAAATAAATTTAAAATCTTCAAGTGAAGCAGTATGTAGGGGCTGCAGGTTGCAGGGTGTTCCTGGACCTCCCTGGAGCTGTGTTGTTCATGTACTTCTCACGCCCACACTGTCCAGTACAGGGTCCTTCTGAGTTGTGGGATACAATTCAGGATGTGAGATTGAATTGAATATCATTGCCACATACAGCGTCATGTTAACCAGACATCTCAACCCTAGACAGTCCCAACTCAGTGAGGAAGATTATAAAAGTCGTCACACGAGGGGGTCTGAGGAACAAGCCAGGTCAGACAATGTGCAGACCTGTGTCCTTGTGCAGGTCACGTGATCTAAAAGGATGCCCAACTCCGAAGGTGCCAGGCCACGGCCATATCTCAGGCAGGTGAAGTACCCTACTGGTACATCTACATTTGGTTCATGACCTAACATGGGAAATCATCCCATTTCTATAATGTCTAAGTCTGAGATTATTTCAACAGAAAGAAGTTAACAACTATTAGGCTGGAAAAGCCGGCATGGCGGCACACGCCTTTAATCTCAGCACTCTGAGACAGAGGCAGGTGGATCTCTGTGAGTTCAAAGCCAGCTTGGTCTACGTAAGTAGTTTCAGTACAGCCAGGGCTACATAATAGAGAGAGCCTGCCTATAAATAGATAGATAGATAGATAGATAGATAGATAGATAGATAGATAGATAGATAGATAGATAGATAAATATCTGGGCTAGAGAGACAACTCAGAGGGCAAAGGCACTTGCTGCCAAGTTTGATGGCTGAGTTCAAATCCCAGGGCCCACACAGTGCAAAGGGTAAAGGAACTCCCGTGTGTCATCCTCTGACCTCACGCATATAAACACGCGCGATAAATAAATGAACATGATTTAATTTTTAAGTTAAAAGTTAAAAAGGTGAACTGGAACCTGTTGACTAGAGACTCTGTTCCAGGAACATATCCCCAGAGCCCTGGCAGATCCAGGAGCTGCTAAGGCTGCCAGGGTCCCCTCTGCAGGGCTCTAAGGGGAGTTTGACCCTGCTGAGTTTGGCCTGCAAACTAAGGCCTCTGGAACTAAGAGAGCATTCATCTGGGTTTGGTTGTTTCGCTTTGCACTGATAACTGAACCCAGGGCCTACTGCATGTTAGAAAAGCATTCTACCATCAGGAGGTCCCTAGCCCTCGGTCTATCTTTTATTTTGAAATAGAATCCCATTAAGTTGCCCAAGCTGGACTTGAACTCATTCTCTCTAGCCCAGGTATTGCGATCAGGCTATGCCCTCCTCTAAGTTAGTCCATATTGTCCAAAGCAGTGGGGTTTTTTTTTTTTTGTTTTTTTGTTTGTTTTTTTGTTTTTTGTTTTTCGAGACAGGGTTTCTCTGTGGCTTTGGAGCCTGTCCTGGAACTAGCTCTGTAGACCAGGCTGGTCTCAAACTCACAGAGATCCGCCTGCCTCTGCCTCCCGAGTGCTGGGATTAAAGGTGTGCGCCACCATCGCCCGGCCAAAGCAGTGGTTTTGCAGGCTATTTCTTTCCTTGAAAGACTCCATTTGACAAGCAGTTTTTTACTTATTAAAAAGTGTTATTGTGTATAAAACTGATTATGTTTATTTGTGTGTGAATGTGTTTGAGCATCCCTGAACAACAGCATGTATGTGGAGGGCGGAGGACTTGCAGGAGCGTGTTCTTTCCTTCTATCACGTGGGTCGTCGGGATTGAACTCAGGTCATCGGGCTTGACGGATAGAGCTTTTACCCACTGAGCCATCTCTCCAGCCCTTTCCTTCATTTCAAGGAAGAAAGGTGACTGCAGCTGTTGGGTGGACCCCAAAACATCAGCAGCACAGACTGATAAGTGACTTGTTTGGGAACAGAAAAGAAGCCACCCTTTAGGCTTGTCGAGATGAATTGAGACGCCAGGGCATGTGGGTATGTTAAAATCACACCCCAGAAACCGAAGAACTTAACAGACACACCAGACCAAGAAAAGATCGTAACTCCTGTGTCAGAACCCCTAAAAGTAATGGACACATAATATACTGAGATGGTATGGCTCCACATCAGCCTATCCTGATATCTGGTGTGTTCATCAGGGAATGGCAAGCAGGGGACTACCCTACTGTCCCTGGGGCTCCGACTCAGCTAGTCCCCTGCCGCTCCCTGACTGCTACGTTTGGGCTGCATACCTCGTTCTGGGTCAGTGGTTCACCTCACAGCTGGACTACCTGGTTAGCTCTCCAGCCCTAATTCCAATAGTTCCAGCAGTAAGTTCCTGTGCTTTACGTCAACAGTACGGACCCTCTCTCAGCCCACTTCTGCAACCTTCGGAACTCTGCCGCAGCCTCTTTAACTTGTATTCACTGTAAGCCACATATATGTGTATAGATACATAGATATATTTTCTGTATGCTGTGTAATGTGAACATTGATGCTAGTGATTCAGATTAGAATTAAAGAACCTGCGCCGGACTGAGTTACCCAGGTTGGCGAGGCTATATGACAAACTGCTGTCACTGGAACTGCTGAGCCCTGGGAAATTATTATTATTCAATAAATTCTGACATCATAGACATAAACATGTTCATGTCAGGACACCGAGCTAGCCTGTCCCAGCCTCCCAAGCGGCTGGGATGACAGGTGTAAGCCACCAGACTGTAGTTTTAAGCCTCCGGTTCACAGTGCTCTAGTAGGGGAACCCTAAAAAAAAAAGACAGAACCTAGGTCTCGGGAGGGTGCTAATTAGCACAAACCACAGTCTGTGAGCCAGGCCTGCCCAGGTCCCAAGCCTTGCTTACTGGAGGCCAGGCACTGCCACCTCCTCCTGTCTACAGGATGTGGAGCAGATCTGTGCTCTCCCCAAATCCACCCAAACTTGAAGCCACCTCTGCCTGTTAAATGCAAATGAGACTCTTTCAAATGCTAATAAGGATGCGCAGGAGGCCTCCAAAAAGGAAAGAGAAGAAAGGGACTGCAGAACACAGCGGCCTGAAGATGCTGCGGAAGAGAGGAAGAGGCAGGCAGACAGGAAACTCCTCCAAAGGAAAGAGCCCAGTCCCCTGCGTATATTGCGCAAAGTTCATCAGAGGGTGCTGATGAACCCTCTGCGGACCACCATGTTGGCAGTAGCCCAAATGACCTACAGTGCCTTGAGCAGTATCTTTGTGCTGTGCTGACCAGCTCCTAGGAGGACCCACCTGGTACAAACAGCATCATTGGACAGAAACACCCAGCAGAGTTGTCTAAACAGCCAGGAGGCATGCATACTCCCCGTGGTCCTCAGCAAGGGGCAGATGAATGGCCTCAGGGCCCTGCCTCCCAATGGCAGGTGTAGAAACAAGTGACAAGCAGCCACAGGGCATCACTTGTCACCATAAATGCCAGAGCTTTCAGTCTGCAGCATACATGCACACAGATATGCATGTCCATCTACATGCATGTACATACCCAGACACACTCCAGCTTTCAATGCCCACTACACAACAGCCATCGCTTCTGTCTTTACACAGAAAGCCTTATTCCAAGGAGGTTGGCAATTTTAACGTCCCAGTTTCCAGATAAGGAAACTGGTATCTGGAAACTGGGCCACAGGCTCAGATTGTGTTGGATGAAGCCAGGTTTCCAGGGTGTCCATATTCCCACTGCTCACAGAGCAGAGTAATGGCTATAACACAGCCATCCCCCTTCCTTCTCTTTTTGGGAACATTCTATTCCAGAGCCCAGTAGGTGGAAAGCAAGATATACTCACCAAAGTTGTGAGCCCCTGAACTTGAGCAGTACCCAGCACGCAACATTCAGTGTTAGCATCCAGCACCAGCATCAGCTCCTAGCATCAGCATCTAGTACCAGCATCCAGCACCAGCATCAGCTCCCAGCATCAGCATCCAGTATCTGACATCAGCATTAGCACCCAACATTTAACATAAAAACTTAGCCCAGATATCAGGAGAATCGAAACAAAGGTTGATTATGTTACTTTTCCTCTAAGAATTTACACACATACACACACTCAGCAAACCCTTACTCTCTGAAATGTGTCTTCAGGAAGTAGACCATGGTCAGTGCTGTTTTACTTCAAGTGCAACATTAGTCTATTGTCACAAGATAAGAAACCGAGTTGGAGCCAGGAGGTGGTGTCACATACCTCTAATCCCAGCACAGGAAGGCAGATCTCTGTGAGTCTGAGGCCAGCTTGGTCTACAAAGGAAGTTCCAGGACAGAGAAACCCTGTCTTGAAAAAAGGAAGGGGGGGGGGAGAAAGAAAGAAAGAAAGAAAGAAAGAAAGAAAGGAAGGAAGGAAGGAAGGAAGGAAGGAAGGAAGGAAGGAGTTTGGGGGAGGGGCACCAAAGACATTCTCTGTATTGGAGTGGATACACCAAGGCCAAAAGCAGGGTCACAGCCTCAGCTGCAGCTCTTCTCCAGAGAAAATTGGTGCACCCTTCCCAGACATTCATCTGTACATGGTCCAGGAAGGAGCCCAGGGACATGACTTGCCCTTCCTCTTCCAGGCAGCCTGTGAAGCATTAAACAATACGGCCAGAAATACATGACACTTGTGGTCCAGATCTGATCTCAGGCCAGGACTAACTCCATCACTCACCCACCTGGGACTTAGATCTGAGGAGACCTGGAAGGTGGCTTAGCTGGGACTTAGGACACAGGCTGCAGGCCTCAACCTAGGTAGCCAGCACACCACATGGTGGAAAACAAGAGCTGCCTATGTCTACTGTCAGAAATGCTGGGCCTGGGCTTTCAGTGCAAAAGCCAAAGGTCTCACTCGCTGGGGCACTGTGAGGCTCCTTCCCAGAGACCAGGCCACTCACTGCTGAGCGCGATCCAAACCCAATTCCTCTCTTCTTCATGCATGTTTTTCCTGGAGCCAGATCCATGCTTTTCAGCATCCTCTTTGAGATAAAAATCAAAAAACAAATCTTAAAGGCCATCTCCAAAAACCACAGAACGGCTGGAATTGAGTAAAAATAAAGCCTGCGGTTCCCCTGGGGGGAGGGAGGGCTTCCTGCTCCACTAGGAGGTGCTGAGTTGGCAGCCCCACGGCCAGGCAGAGACTCCTGGGGTCCTGGGGCACCAGGCTGCAGAAGCCTAGTAGGAAGGGCACAGTGGATGGCTCTGCTAGCTCTGTGCCCACAGGAACTGGAGTCCTGAGTCTCCTGCACCCGGCCCACGCTGTCACTGAGGCTGTGGTCTGTGGAGCAGGTTGAACAGCTCCCCAAAACTCATACCCACCCCAATGTCAGCGGGGGGGGGGTATTTGTAAATATATCTCTTGCAGATGTGATCAGGTAAAGAGGAAGGATCCTGGCCTAAGGTTGGCCCTACATTCATCAGATGTCCTTAGGTATGGTGACTCAAATTGATCTCAGTACTGGGGAGGTAGAGGCAAGGGGACCAAGAGTTCATTGCCAGCTTCGGCTATCTGAGACCCTATCTAAAAAACAAACAAAGCTGGGTGTCATCACACATGACTTTACTCCCAGTATTGGGGAGCCAGAGGCAGATGGATCTCTATGAGTTCAAGGCTAACCAAGGTGATATAGTGAGACCCTGTCAAAAAAAAAAAAAAAAAAAAAACCAAAGACCAAAAATAAACAGGCAGAAATACCTAAAATATATGGAATTCCAGAGGTTGAGGCAGGAGGATTGTAATGATTTCAAGGCCCAGGTTTCACTATAGAGTGAGACCCTCTCTCAAAAATAACAGAAAAAAAAGCAACCAAAAATAAAAGTATCTTGTCCAAATAAGAGACACAGGAAAGAGAGGCAGATGCCAAGAAAGGTGTGTGATTGACAGAGTGCTTCAGCCACAAACAAGGGATACCTGGAGCTGCCACAGGAGGCAGGAAGTCAGAGAGAGCCACCATGAGCTGTCAGAGGATGTGTTGTGGAGTCCCAAAGGGTGAAGCAGCTTGGGCTAGGCAATGTGGGATGGAGTGTTATAGCCAGAGGGATGTGCTGACTGTCAGATTGATAGCTTCAAGGCAGGTGGTTGTGGTGAACACTCAGCAGTGGGGGGGGGGGGCAAGGCAGGCAGATCTCTCTGAGTTCAAGGTCAGCCTGGTCTACAGAGTGAGTTCCAGCACAGCCAGGAGAAAACTTGTCTCAGTCTCCAAAAAAAGGCAAAAAAGAAGAAAGTTTCAATTATGCAATTATCTACATCAGTGGTTCTCAACCTTCCTAACACTGCGACCCTTTAATACGATTCCTCATGTTGTGGTGACCCCAACCATAAAGTTATTTTGCTGCTATTTCATAACCGTAATTTTGCTACTGCTATGAATTGTAATGTAAATATCTAATGTGCAGAATATCTGATATGTGACCTCCAAAGGGGTCACAACCCACAGGTTGAGAACTACTGATCTAGATCAAATTGGCCTATGGGGGGATTGTCTCAATGTTGATTGAAATGGGATGACCCACCCTGAATGGGGGTGGTACTGTTCCCTAGGCAGGGATCAAAGCAAGCAGGCAACATGAGTACATCTGCCATCTCTCCCGACCAGCTCCAGCCCTGACTTCCATGCAATAGTGGCTGCAACCTGGAACTCTGAGCCATACACAGCCTTCCTCCTTACAGTTGCTTTGGGTCAGGATAGCCCAGCAATGGAGAGAAAACTAGAACAAAGGAGCAGCATGGTGTACAATGGTGTGGGCGGAGGAGGCATGGCAGGGAGCATCCGTTGAGTGGACTAGACCCAGCCTACACCCTGACTCCGGCCTCCAGAACTCGGGAACTAAGTCTTCCGTCTGCAGTCTTCTGTAACAACAGCCAGTCACTCAGGCTATTCACTCTGCACCAAACCCACACAGTTGTCCTGTGCTGCCAAGCTCACAGTATGTGAGAGTCTTGGTGTCTACCCTGCTGTCCTTGGTGGAGACGCTGAGGCAGATCCTGGAGATCTTGGGGCCTGTGAACCTCTGTGACTGTGTGCTGTTCTTTCTGAAGCCATGGAACTGAGAAAAGAATGGGACCTTCCATGTCTGTTCAGAAATGCTTGCCCAAGGGGACACTCCTGGCAGCAGACAGTCCCAGGAGTGTGAATCCAGTAAGAAGGCAGGGGAGGCTGTGGTACAGACTGTGCTCTCAGCTCACAAGCGAGCTCCCAGATGCCCACAGGGATGGGAAGAGATAGGTGCTCACGGGCTCTTGTGACAAGCACTGACTTTGAAGTCATTTTCTGGAGCTGCTTCAGTACCATCCTCCTGACATCTTGCATAACCAGCAAGTCTTACGGAAAGACTGGTCCCTAAGATTCCCACCGTGGGCTCAGACACTGCCCATATGTCATAGGACCTTTCTTTCTCCTTTGCTGTGCTGGGGGTAGCAGCCAGGTCTTTGCCCATGCCAGGCAGGCACCCTCTGCTGAGCCACATACCCTGTCCTACACGAAACCTTTAACTTTGAGAAGCAGCAGGTCACCAGGCTCGTAGAGAAGAGGGACTATCAGAAATGCTAAACACATGTAGAATTGCCACGTGGCCCAGAAGCTGTGTCCCTAAGCCTGTGCCAAGCGAGACACACACTCGGGAGTCCACACAGAGCTCTGAACCTGAGAGCTTCTGTTGGGCTGATGATGATGTTCTGGGACTAAACAGAGGCAGGGGCTGTGCAGCAGTCAGTGCGCCACAGGCCATGACATCGTTCACTTTGACACGGTGAATACGTGGACCGCGGAGATGGCCCAGCAGAGCGCTTGCTGGGCAAGCATGAGGACCTGGGTTGGATCCCCAGAACCCACAAAAAAAATAAAAATTAACCACTGTGGTGGTGAGAAATTGTAAGTCCCGTGCTGAGGAGCTGGAGACTGGAGGATCTCTAGGGCTTGCCGGTCCACTTGCCTGGCAAGTTCCAAACCAAAGGAGAGACCCTGTCTCAAAAACAAAGACAATGTAGACAGCCCCTGAGACCGTCCTCTGGCCTTCATGCACACACACACACACATGTACACACATGCACGCACACTCACACACGTACACAGATATCCGCACACACACGTACACACATGCACACACACACATACACTGTGCACGCACACTCACACCAATGAATACTTGGGCTTCACCTCTATAGAGCAGCAGCAGTGGGTAGCCGCTCTGCAGAGCAGGCAGGAAGTCTCCCTGGCCTTTTCTGAGAACCGGCCCTGCCCGCTGAGATCAAAGGCAGAGGATGAAGGCCTTGCTGGTGCAGCATCCTCCAACCTGCGCCTGCTGCACTTTGCTGCAATTCCTTTCATCCAATTCCACGAAGCCCTCACATCCTCTCATCCCAGACTATACTGAGCAAAGTCTTTGATTTCTCGTGTTCGGGGGCTCTCCCTCCCCACCATTTGATGGGAATCACCCTCCCGCAGGCCACACGGTACTGTTTAAGAAGCCAAGGATACAACCCAACAGGGATGTGCCACAGGACTCTCGCCCTGAGGTCCCTCTCATCCTCACTGATCTTTGACGGCACGCCTGGGGGCTGCACAGGGAGATGCTTTGCTGGGCAGTGTGCGCTCCAGCCTGTAAAGGAACAAACTCCCTACAGACACCTTAGCTAGCCTCTTTAGTGACAAGCAGGGGAAGAACACAGCCTCAGTGTACACCCCACTCCTGTCCCCAACTCCTGCCCCAGTTGGTTCTTTAACTTCTACTTAGCATCTTGATACTGCCACTTGGCAAGGGACATAGGTACCCCCTGCTCTAAGTGACATGGGTGCCCCTTGCTCTTAGACACCCAGCTTCACAGTCCAGGGATGGCACGTGCTAGAATGACTGCTGGGGAGGTATTTCAATGGCAGAACACTTGACCTGAATGTGTGAAGTCCTAGGTCCAATGCCAGTCATGGAAGAAAAATCGGCAATCCATTGCTGAGCCAAAGCACTAGATGCCAGCCATGTCTTCCCTACTGTTCTCAGATGGCCTTTTTGATCATCAAGAGGCAACATGCAGACCCACATCTTGAAAATTGAAGGCACCTAACAACGGAGCCCGCCCTGATGATTGCCACTGAGACCTGTGAGTCACTGGCCCTCAAGAACCTATGTCTCTTCTCTCCCCTCCCCTCCCCTCTCCTCTCCCCTCCCCCCTCCTCTCCCCTCCCCTTCTCTCTCCTCTCTCCTCTCCCCTCCCTTTCCCTCCCCTCTTCTTCCCCTCTCCTTTCCCCTCCCTTCCCCTCCCCTCCTCTCTCCTCCCCTCTCCTTTCTTCTCTCCTCTACGCTCCTCCTCCCCTCCTCCCTGTACCCCAGGAAATGGTCACAGGTCAGGCCCTCAGCTATGGAGTCCCTCTGTCACAGTCCAGGGACAATCCACACACCTTGGGATGCTCTTCCTCACTTAGGATCCATCCCATCGGCTCTGAGGGGACAACTGTCCACTGAACACTTATCTCTGGCCAATAGAGTCCAAACCTATCCTGATGTTCAGTGAACCATTGCCAGACTTCCAGTTAGGCCTTTAGTCCCAGCATTTGGGAGGCGGAGACAGAGGCAGGTGGATCTCTGTGAATTCAAGGCCAGCCTGGTCTACAAAATGAGTTCCTGGACAGCCAGAGCTGTTCTACAGAGAAACCCTATCTCAAACCACCCCCTCAAAAAAAAAAAAAAAAAAAAGGAGAAGGAGAAAGAAGAAGAAAAGAAAAACTCCATCCAGTCAATGAATGGAGTCTCTACCCTAGGTAGAGGAGACCTGACATTCTAGCTGGCCCGGCTCGTTACCTGACCAAAGGACCACTCCTAGGAAGGTGGGCCTACCCTAAGCCATGATAAGAGATTGAATAGTTTTTCCTTTAATGAAATACTGTACTTTTCTTTCCCAAAATTCCAGTCCCCACCCCCACTCCAGTACAGTTCCTATAAGTTGAGCACCCACAAGGTCTGGCTCTATCTGCCTGTCTGCCTGCCTTTCTAATTCCTAAATCAGAAAGAGGCAACTTCCCTTTATTTTTCCTGTCTCTTTCAGATTCTGGCCAAGACCTAAGTCTGCTTTTCTGATGCTTTAGGCTTTTTAATCTCTAAAGGTCCCTCCCTGCTGTGTGGCTGCCCTGCCTTCTCCCTTCTCTTCTCCCATGGTTTACTTCTGAGAGCTAAAACTGTTCTGCTCAGGGGGTGAGGGCTCTTAACGCCAATCAAATTATTCTTGAGCTTGTGCGTATGTGCGTGTGTGCATGTGTGTGTGTGTGTATTTACACATGCCACATCATGCTTCTGGAGGTCAGAGGACAACTTTTGGGAGCTACTTCTCTCCTTCCATCACGTGGATCCTGCAAACTCAAGTTGTCAGACTCGACGGCAAGTTGTTCTACCTACTCAGCCTGGAAAAGCGGTTTCCTGAGGGGTTTCTTTGCAAGTCTGCAGTCCCAAGACCAGCACTGCATGGAAAACCAGACTCAGGGGAAGATGAGAGGCAGGAGAACCAGATCCTCTTTAGCCAGCTTCTTCCAGCACCTGCTGTGGTGGCCTCTCACCATCCCCAGGGGCACATGGGCTCTGTAGAGATGCGCTGTCAATCTTCTGAGTCAGGAGAAGAAAGCCTCGTGCAGCGGCCTGGCCCTGCAACGTGTCCTTAATCACTGTGCACATGAACAACACCAACCACACCTCTGTACCCTTCACAGGATGCCTTGCCTCTGAGCCACCAGCTCTTGGGATGCAGTTGCTGTCTGCCCTGTCTCCGTGGATGTGGTTAGAAGTTGTGTGCTCATCCATCTCACAGCATTAGAAAACAAACTGGATATGTTCAGGGCTGGCAGGCTTGGGGCAGACTCTTAATTCTAGTTGTTGTTGTTGTAATAAGGGTGGTTTGAAAAATAATGCTCCCTATGGAGAATGGCACTATTAGGAGGTGTGGCATTGTTGAAGGAGGTGTGGCCTTGTTGGAAGAAGTATGGCACTGTGGGGGTGGGTTTGAGGTCTCTTTTGCTCAAGCTTCCCTTGGTGTGATACTCAGAATACTTCCTGTTGCCTGCAAGATGTAGAATTCTCATGCTGGGCGATGGTGGTGCACGCCTTTAATCCCAGCACTCGGGAAGCAGAGGCAGGCGGATCTCTTTGAGTTCGAGCCCAGCCTGGTCTACAGAGCTAGTGCCAGGACAGGCTCCAAAGCCACAGAGAAACCCCGTCTCGAAAAACCAAAAAAAAAAAAAAATGTAGAACTCTCAGCTACTTCTCCGGCACCATGTCTGCCTGCACACTGCTATATCCCTTCATGAGGATAGTTTGCCGAACCTCTGAAACTTTAAGCTGCCATCTCAATTAAATGTTTTTCTTTATTAGAGTTACCATGGTCATGGTGTCTCTTCACAGCAATGAAATCCCTAAGTAGAACTGGGGGCACTCACTTGGTGAGGGATATACCTTTGTATGCATGTAGGTGAGGCTGGAGGACAACCTCAGACGTTAGCCTCATGAACAACATCCATCTCCTCTGGGACAATATCTCTCATTAGCCTGTAGCTCATCAACTGTGTTAGACTGGTTAGTCGGTGAGCCCGAGGTCTTCCTGTCTCCACTTCCCCAGCACTGGGGCTCCAAGTGTACATTACCATGTCTAGATTTTTTTATTTTTTTTTATTTTTTTTATTTTTTTTATTTATTTTTTATTTTTTTATTTTTTTTTTGAGACAGGGTTTCTCTGAGTAGATCTGGCTGTCCTGGGACTCACTTTAGAGCAGGTTGGCCTCAAACTCACAGAGATCCGCCTGCCTCTGCCTCCCAAGTGCTGAGATTAAAGGTGTGTGCCACCCCCACCTGGATAAAGGTGTTTTCTACTGTAGGTTCCAGTCCTCATGTTTGCACAGCAAGCATTTTACCAAGCGAGCCGCCCCTATGGCCCTAGCCCTCCTCTGTTGCTATAGAGGTAAAATGTTTATTCCACAGCCCATGCTGGCCTTAAAATTCATGAGAATCTTCCTGTCCTGGCCTCTTGAGTCTGGGATTACCTTGCCTGGCTTTGATTCTGTCTCTCTGGATACGGCAGCAGGGCAAACACACCAGGCAGTGGGGTGGCAAGAAGAGGAGCTGATGGGAAACCAATTAATTTCTTCCATGAAGCAAAATATTCCACAGGTTTCTGTGCTTTGCCGAACACAAACACACATGCGCCTCCTGGAATTAAGTTAGGACAAGAGCATCTGACTGTATTTGGCTTTTCTTCCAGTGATCTGGCCTCTCCAGGTGAGAATGCCTAACAAACATGTGGAAGGTGCCTGAAATACAGGGTTTCCTGGAGACTTCCAGAATGGCGTGTGCTCCTCGCAAACCTCGCTCTGCCTGCTGAGGAGAAGCTGTATGGCATGGTGGCAGGTTTCAATCCTGTTCTAGAGCCCCTTGACCATCTCAGGCAACAGTCAGAGAAAGTGAGGCCCAGATGAGCTGGGGTGGTGCCTGCTCAGCCCTCAAGGACAACATGCAGCGTGCGGCGTTTTCAACAAGTGTACCCATGTACGTGACTATGCCCAGTCTTTTTTTCAGGACAGAATTATTTTTTATCGTGGTTTGAGTAGATACAGTCCATCACGACAGGGAAGGGTGAAAGCAGGGGAGTGCGGCCGCTCCCTCACATCTGGGCAGATGGGGAAGAAAGCAGAGGCAAATGTGGATGCTCAGCTGGCTTCTTCCTTTTCTCTTTTTATTCGATATGGCACATAGCCCACGAGACTGTGATGCCCACATCCAGGGCATGAATTCCCTCGTCTCCTCTGGAGACATGCTCACAGATACTCTCAGGGATGTGTCTCCCAGGGGATTTCGTCCTTCCGAGAGGGCAATGAAGATTAATGTCACAATCACCATTGTCATTACCGTCGCCGTCATCCCTGTTGACCTCATCTTCGCCATGGCCCTCACCACAACCATCTGACCACATCATCAGCTCCACCGCCATGGTCTTTGCCATTGCCACCATTCTTGTCACCATCCTGATCATCGTCGGTCACACTGCCACCCCCACCGTAGTCTCCGTTCTCATTGTCACTACGATCGTTTGTGACTGACACCTGCCTTTTCCCTGTATTGATTTATTTAACCTTTTACACGCTGCAAAGTAGGAGCCATGACCCTAATTCACAAGCGAGGACCCAGTGCCACAAGCACGGCAAGTCCCATAGCTGGAAAGCAAAGACACAGGTATTCGACCTGAGACTGCCCAGCTCTGTCAGGCTAGATCTAACTAACACCGTCCCGGCCCTGGCACACGGGAAACTTGTAGCAGACAGTGGACACCTTGCTTTTCTCTCCTGCCACTCCAGGGCAATGAGGTAGCCTGCGTCTACACTACAGGGGAGGGGGGGAGGGAGAGTGTCAACACAGGAAAGTCTGTCTGTGCATCCACAGCTGACGGGTTCCAGACAGCCCGGCACAACATTTGGTTTGACTTTCAAGAGACAACCACGAAAGTTCAATTCCCGGGGAGCAGAGCCGGCTCTTTCCTGCTTTAGATGCTAGAGGAAACTTCAGCTGGGAGTCGGGGGAGGGGCGCAGACAGGCTGGGGGTCTGCAGGAAGCTGGGAGCCCACAGAAAAGAAGGGCCGAGGGAGACCCTTGCCAAATGAACTAGAAATGCACGGCCACATCCTGCCAGGCTATACAGGGCCTCACCAGAGGAGCATAAAACTGTCCATCAGCCTGCGTCTAAGAGACGTGGGGATCAGAGATCGTTAACAATGTCTGTTAAACGCCAGCAGGCTCCATCAGCGGCACTCTAAGGACCTGTCAGTGCGGGGATAAAACCAAAAGCACATTTTCTAGGAAGGAGGCAGCCTTCCTCCACCACCAAGTTGCTCTCACAGTGAATGGGGGTGGGGCCAGATGGAGAAGGGGCAGGGGACTTCAGTCCTCCGGCCCTGCCTCTGGCCCCTCCTGATCCAATCCTGACTCCTGCCGCACGTCTCTGTGCACCTACACACACACACAGCCAATAGCTGACCCACAAGTCACCCTATCCACTCGTGACCTGGCCGGCTCCGTCTTCCAAGGTGACTTTGAATTCTAACAGTGGAATCAGGGCCCTCCAAGCCTTACCTGGATGGAACCCTGATGGGCAAAGCAAAAGAAAGCATCCCTTGAGACTGAGACGCTGGGGGACCTCCTTTCCTGGGTCAAGTCCTTCAGAAAGGCCCAGACCTGATGGTCCCACAGATTGTGAGGCAGGTCCCATAAAGATAAGCAGACTGTTTAAGTGGAGGGTGCCCCTGGGTGGGGTCAAGGACTACCAAGCGCTGAGGCCAGGAAGAAACTTAAACCCTTGACAGAACCCAACCATAAAGTCCAGGGGATCCCTTGCCGAAGTAGAGGATCTGTGTCCCTGAGATGAGGACCCACCCAGCTCACTGGGTACACTGGGTACCGCCAAAACTCCCAAGGCTCTGAACCAGACGCATCTTATCTTGACTTCTGATCTCTGGCCTTTGACTTTACCCAGAGACTGTGCCCAATAGTGGGTGTCTAACCCAAAGATGCAGCCGCAGCTCATATCCAAAGCCAGAGTAGACTTTCAGTAGCCAAAGGCAGGTAGCCCTGCTGAGGGCACAGACAGGGGCCACACTGACCATTGGCCGCAGGAGGCTGAATTTAAGAAGGGTGAGTACCACAAGCCTGGTTCACTCTGATCACAACACAGGGAGATGGAAGCAGAGGATTCAGGAAACTCTCCACCTTCTGCCTGAATCGCGGGGGACATCAAACCTGAAAATCATAATCTGGAAAATGATGGAGACAGACGGACATTATGGGCCCATGAGAGCAGAGGCCTGGATGTTTGAGACACTAAAGACGGTGGAAAACAGAACTTGGTGCTGAAAAAGTTAGGAATCACTGTAGTGGAAGCCCAGGAATTGGCACAGGGGTATCAGACACCATCCCCAATCCACAGACTCCATACACATGAAGGTGCAAAACAGACACGTTCCAATTTTCCAGTAAAGCCAAGAGCCACCAGCAACAGCAGTGATGGGGGGTACCCTTTCACCTTTAGGACAGGTAGCCACCCAAGCCTCAGGCCTCTCCGCATTCCAAAAGCTCCTAGGAGTTTACGTATGCACACACCTGAGCTGGGTCCCTGCTTCCTTGGGGCAGTCACAGGAGTGTGAGGCCACCTGGCGTTGAGCAGCCACCTGGACCGCTGTGCCACCTATCCCTCCTCTGCCTAGCTACTGGCCATTCAGCTTTTTATCAGCCCAATCAGTGCCTTACGCAGGCAAGGTGAAACAGCAGCACATCTTTACATGATTAAACCAAGACAACGGAAACAAATGTAACACACAGAAAAGTAATATGCCTCAGCAGAAACAAATGTAACACATTTTTGCCTAGTTAAGATACTATTCCACAACAGATGACCTTTGCCCCCCAAGTGCTGGGATTAAAGGCGTGTGCCACCACTGCCTGATTTAGTACTAAACAGGTCCGAGCCCACTAAGCTTCCAAGATCGGGTTTGTTCCCAGTGGTATGGCTGTGGACTTCTGCAAGAGCTTTCACCCACCGAGCTGTATCTCTGGCCCTATTTGTTTGTTTGTTTATTCTCAAGTGCAGTTTTTACTGAGTTCATTGTTAGGTTTATTTGACCTAACACACGACGACCCACTGCCCACTGCCCAGGGGCTCCCAAAGGGACTTTCTTCAGACTCTCCAAGTTTGAGGCAGGCCTGGCCTACAAGAACTAGTTCCAAGACAGCTAGGACTGTTACACAGAGAAACCCTGTCTTGGAAAAACCAACCAACCAACCAAACAAACAAACAAACAAAGAATCAAGCAAAAACTCTTGCAGAGGACTTGACTTTGTTTCCCAGCACCCATATTACTGCTTCACAACTGCTTGTAACTTCAGCTCCAGGGAAGCCAATGTGCACACACACATACACCTAATTTTTAGTTAAAAAAATTTAAAAGGAAGAAAAGAAAGAAGGAAGAAAGAATGCCAGTCCAACCGGTGGGTCATAGGACAAATGAGAAGTCAGTCCCTAGGACTTGATGCACTGTATAGCTCAGGACTCCAGGGGTCTTGTTTCCTTGTGCCCCAGCCTAGTGCAGGCACACTTAGGCAGACCTGACAGCTGGCCTACCACACCGACCAAAAACTGTGGAACAGGTGTGGAGGGGATTGGACACTGAGCTCTCTTCCACGGAGCTCAAAACTGAGCGCACTTGCACACACACCTGAGCTGAGTCTTTACTCCTTTGGGACAGTCACAGGAAGAGTCTGAAGCCACACAGTGCTGAGCGTCCTGCCTCACTCAGAGGAGTGGGGACACAGTCTGTGTGGTGTGGAGTAGCCGTCTACATCAGTCCTGTGTCTCTGCTCTTGAGGAGGAAGAGTCTGAGCTGGAGCGTCTAGTTCAGTGGTAGGCCTACACAGCAAGGCCTTGAACTCGTCCCTCGCAGGGGAGCAGGGGATATTATTATTATTATTATTATTATTATTATTATTATTATTATTGGTTTTTCGAGACAGGACAGTTCTGGCTGTCCTGGAACTCACTTTGTAGACCAGGCTGGCCTCAAACTCACCTAGATCCACCTGCCTCTGCCTCCCAAGTGCCAGGAGATTAAAGGTGTGCACCACCACTGCCCAGCTTGGCTACTAACTTTTTGGTGCAAAGGATTTAATGCAAATCTTGCTGCTGCCAGCTACAAATTCTTCCCCAGGTGGCAGGAGTCCCTATAATCATGCTGTCCCAGAGACTTTTCAGGAAGACCTTTCAGAGGCCCACAAAGAACCTCTGTCCCCTAGAGTGTTGATGGGTTGTTCCAGAAACTGTATGCCTGAAGAGGAGAGCAAAGAAGTTCTATACAAACCATATAAAGATGGGAATCCTTTAGGTAAATATCACTGTTTTTGTTAGAATGTTATGCTCCTGTCCAAGGGTTTACAGTTGCTGTTTTCAAGAGAGTAGACATTTTAAAACATTCTCCTCTCAATGTCTAATAAACTGAATACTCATCAGAATTACCCACGTGCCAAACATTCACAAGGATTGTGAAAGGGTACTGAGACCAGACTTTGAGTGAGGCCTGGGCCCACACTAC
This sequence comes from Alexandromys fortis, assembly GCF_014885135.2. Taxonomy (NCBI): domain Eukaryota; kingdom Metazoa; phylum Chordata; class Mammalia; order Rodentia; family Cricetidae; genus Alexandromys; species Alexandromys fortis. Next base: position 3,236,724 of record NW_026067891.1, on the reverse strand, counting down.
AGAGCCTGCGGAGCCTTCTGGAACTGGGAGCATTAATCCAATGGGTCTGAGGCGCCATCTAGTGGTAACGGTGAATGCAACAGAGCACAGAGCCTGGGTGACCCATCAAATTCGGTCCACTGAGCATGTCTGGAACTGGTCTTCCTCTGTGGTTTCCCCTTCGTGCCATGGGGTGCCGAGTGGCCTCCTCGCCTCCACCGTCAGATACGTAAAGCATCTGTGATGCAGGATCTTTGGCCGCACAGTGCACCTTGAGGCCAGAACCATGTAAAAGTCACTGTCGCTCTCGGTGGTAAAACTGTGGCTGTCTCCACATTCTGTGTGCATTCCTTGGTTTGGAGGGCTTTCTGGACCGTGTGCCTCTCTGAGACTTGCTGCTCGTCTTCAACAGGCCCAGGGCTGGGGAAGGGGTTTGATCTGTTTGGTCTCTAGTTTTCCAGATTTTTCTCTATCTCTTCACATCATAACTTCATGCCTCATGCTTCCTCTTCCCTCTCCCACCATTGCCCCTGCACCAAACTCTGGGTATCTCTTCTGCATGGTCCGTCCCTTCTATTGCCCGCCCCATCCTATGATCAGTTCAGCCATCCCCTCTGCTCTAACCCAGGATGACTGACATGGAGAGAAGATGGTCTTTCTTTGCAGGTGTGCACCTGTTTTTGCATCTTAGATGTTCTTGCCTGCTATGCCTCCTTGGGACTTCATATCAAATGATGTTCCAAGGTTGCTTTGATGTTTCTTCAAGGCTAGAAATCCCCCATGTGTGGCTCTGTGGGTTGTCCTCATGTGTGGCTGCCTCCAATGTCAGGGCATATCTGACCAGTCTTTTCTTTACCTGTTCTGTGCCAAGTGGATAGCGGTCTCAGGTAGAGTGTTTGAAGATGATCCCAGACTGACCTCGAGGTGCAATGGATCTGAGAGGTTTATATGCACTGGTACAGTTGGGATACCTGGTTACTCCTCCCTCTTCCCAATCCAAAGGCGCGGCTGTTGAAGATACAGTCTCCAGTGCAATATCCAGAGGCAGAGCTTTTGGGGGAGCAACTGAGTCATGAGGGCTCTGACATTTAACACATTCAAGGATTCATAATTTGGTGGCATTCTGGGAGATGGAGGAAAGTAGAAAGTGGGCCTCAGGAGAGGAAGTGGGTCACTGGAGGTATGACTTTGAAGGGCCCGGCATGTAGTCTTACCTGCTCTGCTTCCTGGCCATCATGAGGTGAGCAGCTTGCTCCACCAAATGCTTCCTGCCATTGTGCTCCACCATGTGCTCCCCACCATGTGCTCCACCATGTGCTCCCCACCATGTGCTCCACCATGTGCTCCCCTCCATGTGCTCCCCACCAGGTGCTCCACCATATGCTCCCTATCACAGTGCTCCACCATGTGCTCCCTAACATAGTACTCCACCATGTGCTCCCCCACCAGGTACTCCATCAGGTGCTCCCCACCAGGTGCTCCACCATATGCTCCCTATCACAGTGCTCCACCATGTGCTCCCCACCATGGTACTCCACCATGTGCTCCCCATCAGGTACTCCACTAAGTGCTCCCCCTGATGGTGCTCCACCATGTCCTCCCTGCCATGGCACTCCACCATGTGTTCCCCACTAGGTGCTCCCCATCAGGCTGCTCCACCAGGTGCTCCACCATGTGCTCCCTGCCATGGCACTCTGCCTCAACACAAGCCCAGGACAATGATGCAAATGACCAGATTGAGACCTCTGAAAGCCTGCACCCAAACAATGTGTTCTCCTTTTGAATTGCTGTTTGTATTTAGTCAGTGGCGGCACGCCCACAGAGGCTCCAATCTGGAGGCACGGAGGCTGGTGATACAGACAGGCAGCCTGTCCTAGTTAGGGTTCTATTGCTGTGACTGAACCATAACCAAGTGTCCTTTACATTTCCACGTCATGGGTCACCTTGGAAGGCAATCAAGGCAGGAACCTGGAGGAGGCAGGAGCTGATGCAGAGGCCACGGAGGAGCGCTGCTTACTGGTTTGCTACTCGTGGTTCTCAAAAAGTTTTCTTATAGAACCAGGACCGCCAGCCCAGGACGGCACCATTAACAATGGGCTGGGCCCTCCCTCATCAGTCACTAATTAAGAAAACGCCTTGCAGGTTTGCCTACTGGCCAGGCTTGCGGATGCATCTTCTCAGCTGGGGCTCCCTCCTCCCCGGTGACTGCAGCTTGTATCAGGCTGACAGACAACTAGCCAGCACTCGGATTTATCGCCAGTACCTGAGACTGAACACCCCATGTGGCCCTGCCACCTTCATTTCCTCTTGCCTCATTCCTGTGATCACAGAGACCCTTCCCCATCACAGCATCCACCTGAGGATGGACTCAGGCTGTGGCGCCTGCAGACATTTTCAGAGACAGCTTTCTTAGCAAGTCCCAGATGCACACTCCAGGCACCACGGTATGAACTCACGGGACTAAGAATGGCTACCAATCATCACCACCTTCTTTACAGAACTAGAAGGAGACCTGCCCCCGATTCCCACGGCTCACCTTAGGTTCTAGGAGGTTCCTACGGCTTGCCTTAGGTTCTAGGAGGAGTCCGTGTGTTCTGTTTTCATCTTTGAGATTAGCTACAATTTCTGAACAACATAAAATTTCCATACAGAGCTGGGCAGTGGTACATGCCTTTAATCCATTCTTGGAAGGCAGAGGCAGGTGAATGTCTGAGTTTGAGGCCAGCCTAGTGAACAGAGCTAGTTCCAAGATAGCCACCACCACACAAAGAAACTGTCTCGAAAAACAAGCAAAAATCCCATTCAGAACCATGTAAACTCTAGTCTGACTGACAGTGTTATGTACACTAATATTGTGTATATGTTTATTTTGTATATATGCATGTGCAGGGTACGTGCACAGATACATGTGTGTGCAGGTGTACATGCATATGTATGGGCATGTGTGTGGCGGAGACATGTGTGTGCAGGTGTACATGCATATGTATGGGCATGTGTGTGGCAGTTAGAGATCAACTTGGCTGTTGTTCCTTAGTAGCCACCAGCTTTGGTTTTTGAGACAGAGTCTAGGGCCCGAGGTCCCCTGACTAGGCTAGACTGACTGGCCAATATGATCCAAGGAGCCGTCTGTCTCCACCTCCCCAGCCCTAGGATTGTGAATGCACATTACCGTGTCCTTTTTCTCTCTTTCTTTGAACATATATGGCTTGTCTAGAAGAGCTTTGTTTTTGTTTTGTTGTTTTGTTTTTTCGAGACAGGGTTTCTCTGTAGCTTTGGAGCCTGTCCTGGAACTAGCTCTTGTAGCTGCCCTCAAACTCACAGAGATCCGCCTACCTCTGCCTCCTGAGTGCTGGGATTAAAGGCATGCACCACCACCGCCCAGCAATAATTAATATTATCATTATTATTATTATTATTATTATTAATTTTTTGGTTTTTTTTTCCGAGACAGGGTTTCTCTGTAGCTTTTGGAGCCTGTTCTGGAACTAGCTCTTGTAGACCAGGCTGGCCTCAAACTCACAGAGATCCACCTACCTCTGGGAGTGCTGGGATTAAAGGCGTGCACCACCACCACTCAGCTGAGGAACAGAACTTACAAAATGTGTGTGTGTGTGTGTGTGTGTGTGTGTGTGTGTGTGTGTGTGTTGTAAGGAGCGACGGGCTGTGTTCCCGCCCAGCTCCTGCATGGCTAGCTTTATACCTGAAATAACAACACACAAATTGTATTCATTTAAACACTGCTTGACCCATTAGTTTCAGCCTCTTATTGGCTAATTCTCACATCTTGCTTTAACCCATATTTAGTAATCTGTGCAGCACCAGGAAAGATCTTGACCTGCATCCATCTCAGAGAGGAGAGCTATGGCGTCTGCCCCACTTCCCTTCTTCCCAGCATTCTGTTCTGTCTACTCCACCCACCTATGTTCTGACCTATCAGACCAAGCAGTTTCTTTATTAATTAACCAATGAAAGCAACAGATATGACCCTCCTCCATCATGTGTGTGTTTATTAAAGAACATCATGTGTGTGGTCCAGCTGTCTACCAATGGCGAGTTCAAGAATTCCCTCCAGGCTGTGATACTGTTTTGGATTCACTATTTCCCTGACAGCATCACCTCTAAAGGCTTCTATTTAGTCTTTTCAACCATAACAGCCCTCGCTCCACAGGCCAGGTGACCAATGGGACAATTCTGCCAACTTCTAAGTATATCTATCCCAATTATACATTCTGGGTCTAGGGAAATAACCAAAGGGTAAATTTAGGGACCCAATGGACCTGCTGTGAGCCAGACTTCAGCAAAACTCCATTAATCACCTGACCAACATAAGCCCCTCCTTTAACTGGAGGCCCAACAATGTTTCTTGGGGTCTCCTGGAATCAGCATCAACTCAGAACCAGTGTCCAACAGACCCCAGAAAGTCTGATTGTTACTTTTCCCCAAGTGTACAGTTCCCCTTGGAAGAGGCTGCAGGACCCTCTGGGGAAGGACTGGAGAAATGCTAACAGTAAAACTCTTATGTATTTTATCAAGGTCCTTCCGCAGGGGACCTGGCCATCCCTTCATTCAAGGGGTTCTGAATCTGCAAACTGGCTCAAGTCTGGGAATTTGTTCATGAGCCAAGATTCCCTTTTGCCATGATCTAATGTAGCCTTTCTTTCATTTGTTTTAGAATTTTTCTGCTCATTCAGATCAAACAGAAATGCAGTGGACTTCTTATTTCATGCCTGGAAATACTAGGTCTGACTAGCCAGGACCAGAGGTCCACATGAGTCATGTCACCACAAAATTCACTTTGTAGCAGGACAGTAGTAACAAACACCTTTAATCTCAACACTTGAGAGCAGAGACAGGCGGATCTGAGTTCAAAGCTAACCTGGTCTGCAAAGCAGATTTAAGACAGTCAGGGCTACACAGAGAAACCGTGTTTAGAAACACTATCTAAATAATACTATAAAATTCACTTTTTCTGTGCTGACCATTACGGGTCAGGCCATTATGAATATTGTTTTGTCTCTGTTGCCCATTGCAACAACTATGACCATCTTGACCTTGGCAATTCAGTGTTGCCACCTGGCCCCTACTACCTCAGGACCCAATAAACCCCACTGTATTTAATTCATCCCACTGAGCAGCAGCATCTCCAACCTTAAGGTCTCGATAAAACCCAAGACAGATTACTCTGTGCAACAGCCCTGGCTGTCCCGGAACTCACTCTGCAGACCAGGCTGGCCTCGAACTCAGAGATCCACCTGCCTCTGCCTTCCAAGTGCTGGGATTAAAGGCGTGCACCACCACCCACCTGGCAACAAAATTCTTCAAATGTACTGATGCCCCTTTCACCATTTTGCATCTTATAGGATCCGCGAAAGGCACTGATAGCGGATTAGGTTTTACACAGCCTACCCGCTGTCCTAGAGTTGCTGTGATGAAACACCATGACCAAAAAGCAAGTTGAGGAGGAAAGGGTTTACTCTTTCTTTTTTTTTCTAAAGATTTATTTTATGCATGAGTGCTACCCGCATGTACACCTTTACACCAGAAGAGGGCATCAGATCCCACTAGAGATGCTTGTGAGCCACCGTGTGGCTGCTGGGATAGGTGACCTGTGGTCACCTCTTTGCACACATGAGTTGTCATTTCTTTTTACTCTTTGGCCTTTGGGGGGCGCCCACCACCCAGCTCCCAAATAAGTCCTCGAACAAATACTTATTACTTATGAATGCCCAGCCTTAGCTTGGTTTGTTTCTTGCCAACTTTTTCTTAACTTAAATTATCCCGTCTACCTTTTGCTTCTGGGATATTTCCTTTTCTCTTACTTCTGTATATCCTTTCTTTCCTTCTTATTCTGTGTGTAGCCCCTTCTTTTCTTGCTCCTTCGTGCTTCTATTTATTCTCTCTGCCTACCAGCCCTGCCTATCCTTTCTCCTGCCTTGCTGTTGACCGTTCAACTCTTTATTAGACCAATCAGGTGTTTTAGACAGGCAAGGTAACACAGCCTCACAGAGTTAAACAGATGCATCATAAAAGAAGGTAACACAACTTTGCATCATTAAACAAATATTCTACAGCATAAGCAAATGTAACCCATCTTAAAATAACACTCTACGACGCGCATGCTGCCCTGGGATCCTCTCTCCTGGGCTGCATACCCGCCTGTCCGCTCTGAGTAGTTCTGGAAGTGACTAGCATGAGCCACAGATGGTACGGCAGGTCGGGCAATGTGCAGGTCAGCAGTACGTTGGTGGCACTGAGAAGACCCCAAAGCTCATATAAACGGGGGATCCTGCCACGGAGCTCACACAGACCACATGTGCACCACACACAGGATGCACTTGCATCCCACATGTCTTTTTTTTAAAATATTTATTATGTATACAATGTTCTGTCTGTGTATATGCCTGAAGGCCAAAAGAGGGCACCAGACCTCATTACAGATGGTTTGTGAGCCACCATGTGGTTGCTGGGAATTGAACTCAGAACCTTTAGAAGAGCAGGCAATGCTCTTAACCACTGAGCCATCTCTCCAGCCCTATCCCACATGTCTTATCTTTCGATACGAGCTTGGAGCCACAAACCTTTCATTTGCAAAATTAGGAATGATCACACAACTGCCCCTGGTCTCAGTAATGGCCACATGGCATGGTCGGTCAGCTCCCCTCCCCCGGCTGTGTTTCCACATTGAAGCTTTCACGTAGCAGACAAGTTATGTCTGCACACTTCCTTTTGGAAGATGAGTTCTCATGATACCTAAGCCACCAATGTCTATGAGAGAGGGCAAACATGAGGAGAGGCCATGGACAGGGCCGGGTTCTAGGGTTGGTGTGTGGCCGTGTCTGAGCAGTCACTGGCCAGATCTGGCTCCAGGAACAAGACAGGGCCCCTATGGAGGAGCATCAGAGAGCTCAAGGTTAAAAAGTAAACAAGCCAGGTGACAAACACAGAGGTACCGCCACTGCTGAAGGCCACCCAGGGATCTGGGGCCGGGACCCTCTTCCCATGCTCACCAGCAACTGAACATGAGAGGCATCTCTTGAGCCTCATCCCTGGGGCAGACACAGACCAGGGCTAGAGGGACACCTGAGGGTAACTGTAGAGACACCCCCCACTGGAGTAGGATGGATTTCCGGAAGTCACAGAAGATGGATGTGCACACAGTGTCCTGAGAACACTCCTGGTGGTAAAAGGAGCAACCTTGACATTACAGCAGGAAAGGGGCCCTGTAATTCCCAGACCGGGCTCCAGATTTCTGCGTCAGGGTGTGGCCACACATCACTCCTCTTGTGACAGCAGCAGGTGACGATGGCCGGCTGGGTGCTATCATGCAGGCAAGTGCTGCAGCTGCCCACTCTGCCCTAGTCCTGGAGCAGCTCCACAGGCACCTTTATAAACAGCCCAGCTGGAAACAAGGATGTCCTGGACACCGCAGGTACAGTAGGTCTCACCTGTCACCTCACCACAGGATGTCCTGTGGTCCATTCCTATTCATATGGCTCCACACATGACCTCACCTGCATACCCTGTGCTGCCCTGGCCACAACACAGCTGCTAGACACTATATCTTCAGGGAGAGACCTTGCCAATGGACCCCACCCAGGCTCAGTGGCTGGGTGTCAGGGGAGGTGCAAAACACAGAAACATCCTCCCTGTTCCCCAAATTGCATGGCTTTCAGTTGAGCAACACTGCCCGTTTGGGAAGATTATCTTAGTTGACGCTCTTGTCTGCCATTTCCCTGGGTGGGAGGTTTGGGGATTAGTGCCCTGACACAACCTGCTGCCTGGCCCCGCAAAGAGCAAGCATATGGAGTGGCGGTTGCTGCTCTTCTGGGGATAGTGACTCCAGTCCAGTTCCAGGCAGACACCGCAGTGTCAGAGAGATCTATTTGATGCCACCACTGGGTGTGGGTTTTGTCATTGCAACCTCCCAATGCCTACTCCTGCCCTCACATTAGAATCTCTCTCTCTCTCTCTCTCTCTCTCTCTCTCTCTCTCTCTCTCTCTGTCTGTCTAGGGTCTCACAATGTAGCGTATGCTGCCTTGAGCTTCAGGTGATTGTGCCTCAGTCTCCCAAGTGCCAGACTGCGCACAGGTACTGCCACGCCCAACTCGCAGAGTTGTTAGCATAGAGAACCCCCTGTCTTCAGTAGGCCTTTCTCTGAAGCGGGATCCTCAGTTTACCATAATTACCATGGCGTCCACGACTTCAGTCAGTCTACTTAAGAGGTATGCGTCCCACGACAGGGCATGTGGTCCGTGTCCATAAGCTACTGTTAGCTGTCTACAGAGGTGGAATTGGATAAGAGCTGCCCAGGTGTGTCTTCCTTCGAATAGCGTTACCCCCTTTCCTATTCTGTGTCAGAAGAATACATATATGCACACACATATGTATTTGGGAGTGTGTGTGTATGTGTGTGCGTGTGCATATTTGTATGGAGACCCAAGGTTGACACTGGGAGTCTCCTCAATGGCTCTCCAATAGTTCACTGAGGCAGGGTCTCTCGGTTGAATCCAGAGTTCACCAATACAACTAGCCTGACTAGCAAGCTTGCTCCCACGGATGTTCTGTGTTCTGTCACTGTGAAGAGACACCATGACCAAAACAGTTCTTATAAAAAATAAAATAAAATAAAAAATAAAAAAAAGGCTGTTGACCACCCCTGGTTTTGTTTATATTTTCAGAGGGTTAGTCCATAATCATCATGGCAGGAAGTAGACAGGCATGGTGCTGGAGCAGTAGCTGAGAGCTTTACATCCTGATGGACAGATAGGAGAGAGAAGGATTGGGGAGGGAGAGACCTTGGATGTTTCAAAAGTCCACTCCTAGTGACCTACCTTCTCCAAAGCCACACTTTCTAATCCTTTCCAAACAGTTTATCAACTGGAAACTGAGCATGCAAATATGAATCTATGAGGGTCATTCTTATTCAAACCACCACACTTTGTCTCTGCCTTACGAGTACGGGAGTTATTGAGCAGCTACTATACCCACCTGGCGTGTGTGGGGACTGGGGATCCAGACGGCCACCCTCACACAAGGTGAGAGTTTGAATCACTGCCATCTCATTGACATAACATTGCTTCTTGTAATTGTCTAGGTGACTTTTAAAACCCACGTCTACACTTTCTAAGATGTTATAAAAGCCACCCTGTCTGCTAAGAACTGTTTAACACGAAATCATTTTCCCAGTCCCTGGGCTGCCACCTGGGACCCGCAGGGATAGGAACAAAGTCAACTCAAAGGCCGAAAGGCCTGGCCCTGGCTCAGCTTCTGTCACCATGGCCCCCAGAAAAGGGGCTTCACGGATCCTCATGGCCTGCAGGGTCATAGGTCACATGCTCAGCCTTCGCAGGCTCAACTACCAGTGGACAGAGAATGGCCAACTTGAGTCCTTTCTCTTCGGCTCAGGCACAGCCCTGACCTTGGTACTTTTATTTCTGAGGGAATCAAACCAGCTGGGGTAAGGGTCTGTCCTCCGTATGGAGCCTCCAAAATGCTTCCCTATGCAGTTTACTCTCCACCCGTGGAGAGCTAAGGATAAAGCTATCGGCTCAGCCCTGGCTACTCCAGAGTCATCACCATGGGCTCCAGATGTGGCCAGGCCAGGACAAGGTGGCCCTATTAGCTTTCTCAGCTCCTATGAGGAGCTCTCTAGCCTGGGGAGGCCATTTCTAGGCCAGTGGAAGGAACCCTGTGTGTACTCGCCCAACGGCCCAGTTAATGCCCTAATTTCAGAAGGGAGCCCAAGGGATAGCTGTTCACACTTGAGGGTGAGCAGGTGGGTACCATATTCTTTCCTGAAAATCCTCCTTCCACCAGACTTTTTTTTGGGAGGGGGTAGATTTGTTTTTCTTTTGAGACAGAGATTTTCAGTATAGTGCCCTGGTTGGCCTGGAATTCACTATCTAAACCACGAAGCCCTCAAACTGAAAGATCCTCCTGCCTCCTAAATACTGGGAGTGAAGGTCTGTGCCACAACACAAAACTTTGTAGCATCTTTCACAAAACTTTGTAGCATGTCACTATTGTGACTTAGCATCAAGACCCCACTAGGCTGCTCCCTAGCTGAAAGAACCGGGCTGGATATTTACTGTGGGAACTAAGGAGTCATAGGGTCCCTGTTGAAGCCCAGACAGGAACCCAGGTTCAGAACAGATGGTATCTGATTTTTTGTTGGTTTTAAAAGATTTGTTTATTTATTTATTATATAGACAATGTTCTGCCTGCAGGCCAGAAGAGGGCATCACATTACAGACAGTTGTGAGTCACCATGTAGTTGCTGGGAATTGAACTCAGGACCTCTGGAAGAGCAGTCAGTGCTCTTAACCTCTGAGCCATCTCTCCAGCCCCTTTGTGTTTTTATGGTGGGTTTTGATTTTTGTTTGCTTGTTTGTTTCTTTCAAGACAGGGTTTCTCTGTGTAGTATTGACTGTCCTGGAACTCTGTAGACCACACTGGCATTGAACTCAGAGATTCACCCGCCTCTGCCTCCCCGGTGTTGAGATTAAAGGTGTGCACCACCACCTGACTTGATTGCTGTGTTTGAGACAGAGTCTCACTACGTAACTTTGGCTGACCTGGAATTTACTCTGTAGAGCAGGCTGATCTAGAACTCACAGAGATCCTCCTACCTCTGCCTCCCAAATGCTTTGATTAAAGGATCCACCACACCTGGCTAACAGATGGTTATCTTGAGGCCTCCCAATTCTGGCCCAAGACCTGACTACTTCTAGGACCTGTAGTTGCTCCAGGACTCCTGACCTCGATCATCCTCTAGCTAACTTCCTTGTGTCCAATAGATTGCATAAAGCAAGAGTCCAGAGCCTTAGGACTGGGTTAAGAGACACTAAGGCAGGTTGGGCACACTGCCTACTGTCCTCAGCAACAGGAAGTCCCTCAAGACCCGGGACTCACCTGGGGGTTCAGATGGTCCCATTGGATCCCAGTCAGAACATTACTTCATCCCAGTGAATATAAGCACCCTGGAGCCTTCTGGAGGTCACCAGTCCTGCAGCCTCTGGAGTGGCTAGGTTGGTCCCCTTCTCCCCATTGTCACTGTGCCCTCTGGTGGCTCTCCCAGACTCTCTAATGCCACAAGGAGAAACCCACAGTAGCCTAAATGTTAGGGTGCTCACCCAGCCACAGGGCACACAAAAGGTCTGGGGAGGGAAGATACACAGGACCCAGGGGCGATCACTGTCCTCCACCCTACCAGGAAGAGCCACCATCTGTCCTGAAGCCTGGCACCATTAGCCTCAAGCACCCCAGCCCCCAAATCCATGATAAATCTCTGCTCCCTAGCGTGCCCCAGTTCCAGAGATGCCTCCTAATGCACATCAGGATGAGGGAAGCATGGTTACCCCCATTTCACTGATCATGCCAGGAAAGCATGCTGTGTGCCCGATGGCCCCGGGAGTCCAAGGGACAGGGACCCTGCCTCTCCTTTGATACCTGCAGGGTTCCGGGCCATCTCCTAGGCAGTGGGGGCTTCTGACTGTTTCAGTTCCTTTAACCCTGACCTATCTTCTTGCCCGGGCAAGGGCAGAACAGCCATTCAACAGCCCGCGGAGGACCCAGAATACTTGGCAAAGTCCTAGCCCTGCCTCCCAGGACAGGTCCGCCTTTACAGAGCTCTAGACTGGTCTGCCCCTCCCCCAGGGGCTGCTGTTGCTGCCTGGGGCCCCCTGTCCAGGTTGCAGCCTGCAGCATTCGTCATGTGAAGGGCCCCAGGGTAGAGCTCCCCCAAGAGCTTGTGAGATTTAACTATGACAAGAGCGACACTGGGAGTGAGCTGGAAAGGGAGGAGCTGCCCTGGGAAGATGAAGGCAGGGCTAGCCCACTGCCGCCCCATTACAGTCTCTGAGGAGTAGGGAGCCGGCTGATGAGTCCTGTGGCTAAGGAAGTACTCCCCCCCCCCACGCCAGGGGTCCCAAAGGCCATCCGGCATCAGCTAATAAACTGGCCTACCCACCTCCCAAAGCATCAGGCTCTGCAGAACCATGGTCGGTTATGGCATGGGGGTCTCAAGTGTGGAGGGTCACTGGCGTCCAGTTCTGAGCAGATTAAAGGGTTTTGAGGTTATTGCCTGGGAATGGGAGAAGGCACCAAGAAGGTGGCCATGCTATGGAGGCCTGAGCCCCTGCCAGGAGAGGCTCATGTCCTGGGATTCTGCAGAACGGTTCCTAGCCTAAGTAGACAACACTGAAGATCACCTGCACCCAGTGGACTGCAGAGACCACGGTGGAGAAGTGTTTTGCCCCCTCCCCACTCTTCCCAGCTAGCTGGTAGCATAGGAGGGCCCTGAGCAAAGTATCTTCGTTGGGAGGGGCATAATTTTGCTCTTTAGGGCCCTAGTCCCAGCATCACAGGACAGTCCAAGAACCCAGGCAAGTGGACAGCCAGCGCAGTACTATCTGACCCAGGAAAGACTGGACTAACTCCACTGCTCTACGTCCTGCCCCAGGAGAGACCTGCAGAGGCAGTAGGCGCAGCTCAGTGAGCTCTTGGGGTCAGCCCAGCCTGGTGAAGGCGGTGCCAAGGCCCCAGGTGGCAAGAGTGGGCGGGGCGCCTGCCTGGGCTCCCCTAGCTCGGACAGCTCAGCCTCACTCCACACATCCCTCGGCCCTTGTCATCTCTGCATTTGCTGTCTCCTTCAAAAGTAAGTCCAATGAACAGAACCCTCACATCCGGGGGAAAACAGACCCCAGAGCTCTAGGACTTGACCAGGTGGGTTCCCTTAAACTAATCCTAACTCCTGGGACTACGACAACTGTCTCCGGGCCTCAGGGGCTGGGCGGCCGACAGATCGAGTCCAGCCGCGCAGGAGCGATTGCTGCGCGGCGGGGGCGCGTCTGTCCTGCGCCGTGCGCGCCGCCCGCAGTGCCCGTGTGCGCCGCCGTGCGCCTGGCCGGGGGCGTCTCGGGGTGCACCGGCGGCCGGGCTCCGGCGGCGGCAGCAGCGCAGGTAGGGCCAGTGGTGGGTCATGCCCCAGCCCAGGTGCTCCCATTTGTGAAGGACCCGCAGCTGGTCCTCCGCCCATGTGGCTGTCGGCGTGTGTGGCGCGGGAGAACCTGGCAGGGTGGGGCACTGTAACTTGGGGTCTCTGGGAAAGGTACTCCGCAGGTGGCCGCATACACCCGGAGATACTAGCCCATCCAACCTCTCACCCATCCCTTGCGAGCCCTCCCAAGACCCCTTTAGGATGGGCAACTCTAGAGGCAGCACCATCGCCGGGTGCTAGACTCTCCCGAGCCAAGGCCGGCTCAGCTGCAGTATCCCGGGATAGAGGCTTTTGCCCGGAAGTGCCCGGCACGCGGTGCCAGACCCCTCTCAAGGTCGAGAAAGCTGTGATTGTCCGGAGAACCAGGGACTTGGTCTCCAGGAGTGCACTGAGATAGGGAGGGGTAAAGGGAGGCCCATTGTTGTGCCCAAACAGACGGTTCTCCCCAGTCAGGTCGGAGACTGGGCGACTGCCGACTGTGCAGGGAAACAGTGGTCTCAGGAGGCTGCCCACCTCCCAAGTCCTGGGCTTGCTCAAGGGCCTGTATCCCCAGACCTTCTGCACACACCCCACCCTACATGCAAATTGCAGCCAAATCCTCCTAGCTCCGCGATTAACTTGGCCTCTTTACCCATGCAAAACAGGCACCCAGGAGGGTCGGGCAGCACCCTGCCTCCCAGGGCCCTCAGCCCACTCTTACACCCCACTCAGGGTCTGAGTTAGAGAGAAGTGGGACCAGAACGAGGATGGGGGTGAGGGCTGCTCTGGATACTCAGGAGTCCATCTTGCAGCCTCCCTGGGCAGGGATGAGGCTGTCCTACAAATCCAGGGCTGGGCCTTGTCAGGCTCCTTTTCTCTGCCAAGAACGGAAAGTTTTCTCTCCAGCTAATCAGTCCCACTGGGTAGAGGAGGCCCGGGGGCCTCGTTACTAGGTCCCTGTGGCACGGTCCAGGGCCTGTTCCCCAGCATCATCACGCAGACCTCAGGAAGGGCCAGTGGGTGGTACTGTCCAATGGGCACTAGTCCCTGGGAGCAGGCAGAATCTGCGTCCTGGGGCTGCGGCTGCAGACCCAGCTCCTTTGCTTCTCTTGTCCACCAGCCTCAGGCTGGCTACCTCCGACGCCCCCGACGCTATGGAGGAGTGGGATGTGCCCCAGATGAAGAAGGAGGTGGAGAGCCTCAAGTACCAACTGGCCTTCAAAAGGGAGATGTCCTCCAAGACGATCCCCGAGTGAGTGCCCCTGCTGTGTTTGCCTGCCCTGCCACTGCCCCTTGTGTTAAGCAGATCCTCACACCCCAGTGGGCAGGTGCCATGGGAATGACCAACATTCACTGAAACTCCCCGCTCACAGGCTTCTCAAGTGGATCGAGGATGGGATCCCCAAGGACCCCTTCCTGAACCCTGACCTGATGAAGAACAACCCTTGGGTAGAGAAGGCCAAGTGTACCATCCTGTGAGCCTGACCCACACTCTGTAAGGCGTGACTTTATAAATAGACTTCTCCAGGTGTCTCTGCTTTTGTACATTCCCTGTGGGAGTCAGTGCGACCTGATGTCCTGGGGCAGTAGGGGCTACAGCAGGTCCCTGATGTACAGGCTGCGCCGCACAGCATTGGAGACACCCTCGTTGAACCGGAACCACACCTCACTCCTGCCCACTGCCACACCCATGCGCCACTGGTCTGTGTCCTTCTCTGGGGCCTCAGCCTCTGCAGGGACAAAAGGGTGGCACCTCAGCAGACCCCGGCCAATGTCTCCACCCCCCTTCCTTCTGTGACCCATACACACCTCTGCTTGGGACTGCCACTCTCCTGATGACCACACGTCCAAAGAAGTCCCTCTCGGGCTAGTAGAGAAGAGAGGTCACCAGATTGGTAGGTGGGCAATTGGGCACACCCAGGCCTTTCCCATCGGAGAGGAGACTTCCATGCCTTAGAGCAAGGCTTGCAACTAGGAGTTCTTTCCTAACCCACTGACCACTTTCTGGGAGCAACAGGTAGGTCCTTGGGACCTGGAGCAAGCCCCACCCTCCATTCATCATTCTGGCCCAGCCCTACTCCCCACACCTGCTCCTGCATGACAGCTTTCTTCATGATGTGTTCCAGCCGCTGCTCGTGGTTACGTGGGGCGGGCTGCTTCATCCCTTTATCCCTGCTGTCCACCTGAAGGGAAGGGTGACGAGAGCCGGCTGGTCAAGGCCAAACCACTGATAGTACCCGCTGTCCCAGCACCAGGAGGCGAGCTTACCTGGGGGCCACCTCTAGCACAGGCCAAAGCCTCTGCCCTCCGCATCTTCTCCATTTCAATCTCCCGGGCAATAAGCTGCTTAGCCTGGTAGGTGAGGGGCTTGCGGGCAGGCAGCTCAGGGAAGCGGCAGACCTCCTCTACATTCCTGACCAGGTGGGTGAGACGAAATACGGGGTTCGTCAGCAGTGCCAGGGTCCGCCTATTACACCAACCCCGCAAACCAAGCTCAAGAGCTCAGGTGCAGGGTGAGTCTGACACTACTACATCCTAACCCCTGGCAGCTGGGCACTGACTACTTTATGCCTCAGTCCCCCCAGCTACAAGTGGGGTGACACAGAACATGCATGCCCAGTGCTGCAGGGAGAAAGGAAGGCAGGGACACTGGGGGCTTCACTGGAACTGCAGGATGCCCGGGTGGCTGCTGCTGTGCCTCACGTCACTGTGCCCTCTGGAGCCCTGGGGGGGGGGGGGAGCGGGGCGGCAGACACAAAGATACAGAGGACTGTCCACCTCCGGGTGGACAGAGGTCACATGAACCCTACACCGAAATTTGGATCTCAGAACTGTGTCCATGGGAATGACTTGGGGCAGGGCATAGTGTCAGCCACATCTGTGCCAAACCTCAAATGCAACCAACAACCACTTAGACACCTCACCAAGACCACACTGGCTTTGGCATCCACGTTGCAGGTCCCCACGGGTTGTGTTCCCCCTGCCCTGGGCACCGGGGCACTCACGGTTCCAGCCTGTAGATGTACTGCCCATCAGGTGTGCGCTCCTGGTGGTAGGTGAGACTGTAGGCGAGCATGGTACCCACAAGGCTGGCCAACTGCTGCTTCTCACGGGCACTGTATAGCTGTGTGCTCACCTAGGGTCAAGCGGGCAGAGATTGGGCAACTGAGCTATGCTAGGAGCCACATCAGCCATAGACTCTGTCCTTTCCGCCAAATCTGACACTCACAGGGCGCAGCTTGGGTGCGAGGACATCCAGGAGCAGGCAGAGGGTATCTAGAACCAGGGCCTGAGGTGTGGCCCTGCTACGGGTGACCGGTGCCATCCCTGACACCAGTGTCTGGATCTGGTTCTTTGTCTGACTCATCCGGGTCTGGGCCTAGGACAGAAGTGAGCTGGGACCAGGTGAGCAGAAACTCCCAGGGTCAGACCTGAATTGTAAACGCAGGTGACACACACACACCTCCTGCTGGCTGCTGGGGAAAGTGATACGTGGCACGTGGCTGGAGGCAAAGAGCACGTGGAAGGCCGCGGGCAGGAAGGGCAGGTAGCGCAGCAGCTGGAAGCTCTGGCCGTGGTGGGCAGCCTGCTCCAGCAGGTCATCGAAGGCCAGCCAGTCAAGGGCACAGCACACGGTGCCTAGGCTGGAGTCCCGAAGCCGAAGGCGTAGAAAGTTGTCAAAGAGGCCCTAAGAGGAGTGAGAGGCCATGAGCCGCTGCAGGAGCGGCTAGGCCCAGAGCCTCTGGCCCTCTCATCTCCCACAGCACGAGCATCAGCCTCAGGATCCTCTCTCTAGCTCCTGCTCTGTGAAGTCCAAGGTGTGGGATTAGCCGCCTATCCAGGGAAGGATCTACTTGTCTAAAGAAGACCCTGAGGCAAGGGAAGACAGCCCACCCACTTGGTCCAGTCCACAGTCCCACCCTGACACAGCAGAAAGTTACATCCTCAGAATCGAGGGCACAGCAGCTCCAGCTGGGCCCGTGCAAGTCCAGTTCCCACTGGCCACATCACACTGCAGATTTCCAGACTGTCGGTGGATTCCCAACCACTAATCCAAAGCTGCTTAGAGGTGAAAGCAGCTTAACCCCAAGCTTCTGGGGAGTGATGGAGGCTGTGTCATCTGCTCAAGTCCAAACTGCTCCCTACCTGCTTTCCACCCCATGTGCACCCTCCACCTAGAATTTAGTCTCTAAGCCCCAGGCCCCAATATATACCTTGCAGAGATCTCTAAATGGTTCCTAGTCACTGGTCCAAAACTCATCCTTGGATGCCTAAGCTCTCTGCCTTCTGTCACCTCCAAATGAATTCCTTCAGTTCCCCTCCTGGGTCTGAGAGTGCTTCCTTATGACCCCTGTCCTTGATCCTACCAATCCCTTGGATGCCTGCCACTCATCCACCCACAACCCTTACTTTGGAACAGACCCAGGGCAGCCTCTGTTAGTACCAGGATCGTAAGAGCTGGGGTGAGCATCGGTACCTGGACAACCTTCTCATGCTCGCCTGCGGAGGTGGTCACACGGAGGATATGGTAGAAGCGCTGGGAGGCCAGGGTCAGGGAGCCCTTGTCCCCATCACCGAGCAGGAGAGCTTGGGTGGGTAGGATCAGGTCCTGGCCCATGAGTCGCCTGCAAGTAGAGGGTACTGAGGCTGGGACCAAGCCCAGCTGAAAGCAAAGATGTCACCAGCCATCCTCGCCACATCCTGTATGTTCAGAGTGAAGCCTTGGCTGGCCATAAATCACTCTGAAAGAACAAGAATCTCTAAACAGAGCCATCTAGGAGCAAAAGACTGCTCTGACTAACTAAAGGAAGGTCAAGGAAAGTCACCCTCTGGGCCACAGACTTAGGAGGCAACTCCCCTTGGGCCCCTAACCCAAGTCAGGTCCCAACCCACAGGACACAATTGAGAGCAAACTGTTGTCCTAGAGCCCTGGCAGCATCAGGTGGCATTTTGGCTCTAGACAGCAAGAGCATCCAGGACAAGGCTGGCCCACTCATACCTCTTAGACTCCTACCTTTGAGCCCTGGGCAACTGGAAGACCTCTTGCCACACAGAGAATAGCCCTTTGCGCTGGTCCTTCAGGCCGACGTGGGTGGTCTGGACGTCCCTCACGCTCAGCTCCCGCTGGCCCCTCCCATATAGAAACTGGACCAAGGGTGGAATAAGCAGCAGCCATCCCACGCCACCCGCCACCCGGCCTCACCCAAGCCACATCCCCACCTGTAGGGTGTTGATACAGGCACGGATGTCATTGTCAGTCTTCTCGCAGAGGGCAGCTAGGGCGCCTGGGTCAGATCGCATGCCATGTTGCAGGGAGATCTAGAGATGGGGGGGAGCACTAGAGTGTCTACCACTGCTGAGAGGACCCACGCCCAGCCTAGCACAGAGCCAAGCCTGTGGCCACAGCCTGGTTCCTTGGACACAGGAAAACAGTCCTGTGCTAGGGCAGCCAGGGAGTGAGTGCAGGGCAGTTCCTCCAGTAGGCCTGGATCACAATCTGACAGCCCAACGCCACAGCCAAGGTGAGAATAGGGCGCTCAGGGGGAAGGAACACGGAAAGGGAGCTCGGGAGAGAGCATGCATCTTGGGCTGGAAGCCGTCCTCCTCCCTGCCCTGCTGACCTCCTGGAGCCGCTGCACCAGCCTGGAGGGCAGAGTTGGCGGAACGTGGAGCAGGAAAGCCTGCTGTTTCAGCTGCCTCAAGGAAGGTACAAACCTGTATAGGACAGGACCTGAAGTCGCCACCCCAGGGACAGGCCCAGGGGCTAAGCCAGGGACCCTTGTGCCCAGGCAGGCCCAGTCCCACGCTGCACTCACTGGTCATTGCAGATACAGATGATGGGCCTCGTTAGGAGGCCCCCTTCGGCCCTGCGCCGCCGGCCCCCTGCAGGCGCAGCTGAGCCTCCTTGCTCTGCCTCCTGGGGACCCTTGCGGTTCAAGATACTCAAGAGAACATTGATGGCAGCCTTCAGGACGGCACAGAAGAGGTCAGTGAGTCAAAGCCCCAGTGCACCCAGCCTGCTCTCCCACCCGCCCACCTAATTATCAGGGAGGCCTACCGTGGGGGCCCCATCAATTTCATCAATAACCAGACAGTTGGGCCTCCCACCCGCACCCAGCACCGACTCCATTTGCGTAGCTGCTTCAATGCGGGTACGGAAGGCCTCAGGACTTCGGTCATCACTGGAACAGCAAGGCCAAGACGAGAGTTACAGGGAGCAGCCAGCATCCCAGCAGGATGTTAGGAGGCTCCCGCTGGATGCAGCTACCACCAACTTCAATAAGCCCTGAAGGACATATCCCAACCCCAGCCTACACTTCCAAGACCCTAGCTCTACCCACCAGTCAGGGTTTCCGAGCTGCAACAAAAGCTCAGCCTCACAGAACCCCACACATGGGTCTTCTCCTCCACTCACCTCGCATTCATCTCAACCACGCAATACCCTGCATGCCGTGCGACCACATGCGCCAGTGTGGTCTTCCCTAGGCCTGGAGGGCCACACAGCAGCGCCACCTACAGTCAAATTAAAGGGCAGACTTTTGATCTCTGAGCCTCCCAGGAGCCCTGGCCAGTAGCCAGGGACTAGAAACAAGGCTGATCACTGCTCCCACACTCCAGCCAGCCACCAAAGAGCATGCCCAAGGTGCTCAGAGTCAGAGAAAACCCTGAGGAAGCTAGTTATGTGGGGACTTGACAGGAACGCCAGACCCACCCAGTGGGCCCAGGCCCCTGCCCCACTGTCCATCGTCCTATTGGTGAGGCTGACTTTATCTAAACCCTTAGGAGAATGGATTCAATTTCAAATTCGCAATATCAACACTTGATGCCAATCCTGATGTTATCATACCCACAGATTCTAGAAGAGTTAAAGATGCCTCATGAACCCCCTCCCCCCAAAAAGACTACTGCAATAGCACTGACTACCCAGAGGGCCAAGCACCAAGCTCAGCTATGTTCACACAGGTCCAGGTAGGGCTCACCTTCTGCCGGGGCCTCTGGCTTGGGTCCAGCTCAGCTTCTAGCATCTCTTCCAGCACCTGCTCATGGCTTTTCCACTTGCTGGGGGCTGCGGCCTCCTTCCCAGGCCGGGTTGGCTCTATACTGGGCCTGGCCTTCCGGGAAGGTCTCTCATGGCCGAACACCACAAGGTCCCATAGCTTCAGCCACTTGAGGAGGCAGCGGTTGGTGAACTGTTAGGAAGAAAGTCTAAGGGTAGGCCCCAGCCAAGTCTACATTTTCAACACAGACAGGGTCACTGAGGCTCAGAAGCAAGGCCCAGGCTCACTAAGGCCTCCATCTCTTAGACCTGGCCACCTCTGGGACCTCATGCTCACCACAGGACAAGCCGGCACCAATTGCTGAGGGTGAGCAAAAGGACAGGTTAGGACAGTTCTCAACCTGTAGGTCATGACCCCTTTGGGGGGGGGGGGAGAGGCGTCAAACAACCCTTCCATAGGAGTTGCCCCAAATCATTGGAAAACACAGATATTTACATTATGATCCATAAAAGTAGCAAAGTTGCAGTTGTGAAGTAGCAGCAAAAATAATTTTATGGTTGGGGGTCACACAACATGAGGAACTGTATTAAAGGGTCACAGCGTTAGAAAGGTTGACAGCCACAGGGCTAGGACACCTAGACCTCTAACAAAGCCCACAGCAGGTCACAGTCAACTGGCAGTAAACCAGGTATGTGTTGACTCGGTTTCCCCACTTACCACTCAGGGTCCCCCACATCATCCTTAGCACCCAGTGGCCGAGCAACACAACATCACCTGGATCCGGCCCTTCCTTCACGCTGACAAGGCAGGCTAGTCACACTTAGGTAAGAAGAAACGCTCACATCATCGCTGAGCAGCTCCGTGTAGTGCTGGGGTGCGAACTCATCCACCCAGAGGCAGTGCTGAGTCGTGTCCTGGCTGGGGCCTGGCTCCTCCTCAGAGGTCCCCTCAAGTACAGCCTCCTCCCTTTCAGACCTGAGGCTGGAGAGAACCAAGTCCCGATTCACTACACAGGGGTCACCATGTCCACCATACGTGCCAGAAGGTCAGTCCAAGAATAAACAGGGGTCCCTGGAATGGGGAGCACGCGAGTCACCTATGTAGAGTGTCTGAGAGCTGCTGGGCCTCCTCAAGCAGTTGCTGCCGTCGCTGTACAAACAGGACAGGCTGGGGTCAGGACAAGTCCAGCCAGCACCCGGACTCAGCTCACACCCCTCCCCACACTCCGCTGAACTCACCTTGCTGTCTACTTGCTCCTTCAGGGAAGCGAAGGGGACACCCAGCAGGTCCAGCTGGCCACGGCCTCGCCACTGGACATCCAGAAGAGGGTCCTAGGCGAGACAGAACTGTCATCTGTCACCCTCCCAGGTCATGGTGGCACCCATAATGTCCCTCCCCGCAAAGGTTGGCAGAGAAAAAAAATGCAAAACCATGCCTCATCAGAGAGGTGATGCCTCACTCAGAGGGGACAGATCCAAGGGAGGACAGCTGTAGGGTCGGGGGAGGGGAAAAGAAGAACAGAAAGCTAACAGCTGGGGTACAAGGTGGCACTCTAAGGCTACATACCCCCAAATTAGCACTGCTGTTCCCAACATTGGACTACCTGGATGTGCCTATTTCTAACAATTCAGACAGGTGAAATTGGCATCGGGACCTGCTGAAAGCCCATTGGCAACATAAAGGAATCAATGCCATGGCTAGCCCATGCTGTGGTCACCCACCTGCACCCCAGTGCCTGTGAGGTCAGCCCGAAGCACCAAAAAGGCCCGCTCTCCACCTGTGGACGTCACGTTGATGTAATCCTCTAAGACAGGGGGACGTCTCAGGACAGGGTTGCGGGAACTTGACAAAGCCTGCACGGTGCATGTGTCAGCACTAGCTTCTGAGGGCCTAGGAGAGACAAGCATCTCTAGTCACCCTCAATGGGGTGCCAGGACCACACTCACCCCTCTGTCCTCCCATAGGCTTCCACTCCCAGAGCCTCATCCAGGGACAAGCGGCTTTCCGTGGTAGAAATTACATGCCCTCAAACAACACACCCAGCATCCAACATCTCAGGGAAGACCTCAGGACTCGGTGGGGGGGTAATGTCCCCTGGAGGGGAATCAGGGTACAGTAGCTCTTCCATGTCTGGCTCAAAGTTCAGCCTCTTCACCACCTCCAGCCTGGGCCGTTTGCTCATGGGGCCTGCAGAGACAGAGGCAAGAAAAGGAGGCAGAGAAGAGAAAGCGCGTCCTCAGCATCCCCCGACTCCGAGTGCCCTGTAGCCAACTGGACATACTGGAGGGCCCAGGCTGGTCCCTACGAACATTCTTTCTCGTATTGTGGTAGTCATTTCCAGGAGCCCTTACAGGGCAGGGACGCGGAGCAGTGTCCCCACCAGCGATGGCCTCTTCAAACGTCAACGGGCGGCGGCTCGCTGGAGTCTGGAGGTTCCCAGGGGACGCCAGGTCCTGTGTCCCTGTTGAGACAGAGGTTCAAAGCAGCCGCATACTGCAAGAAGTGAACTCCCAGCCACTGCCTATCCCATCCACGCAGCTCTCCACGACTGCAGCAGGATGCAGTCGCGACCTGACCGAGACCCAAGACCCGCACCCACCTTCCAGCTCCGCCAGCACTTCGAGCTCGGCCGCGAACTGGTTGTGGAAGTCATCCTCCACACCGTACAGATGTTCCTCGTAGTCTTCCATGTTCTCAGCTCACACAGCTAGCTCGTCCTTAGAACTTCCCGCGCCACTACCACTGCGCGCCACTCCCCGCGAACCTCCAGTACCCGCCAATCAACAACTGGCGTTCCCAGAGGCGCCCACCATTGGCCAACGGGGCAGGGCGGGTCTTCGCACGCAAAGGGCGGGAGGAGAGGAATAAGAAGTTCAGTGATTGAAGCGGAGGGCCAAGAATGATTTTTATTGGTCTGCTCAGCCATCCGTCCGTGCGGGAGGCGGGGAAATAGGTGGGGCTAAGAAGGTGCGTGCGCAGACCGTCCTGGAGAGGCCTCTCCATCCTTCAGTGGGCGGAGTCCCGTGCCAGGAATACCATTGGCCAGTATGGCCATCCATCAGTAGGTGGAGTGGGCGGGGTGAGGGCGGGGCTGCGCTCCAGCCAGGCCAAGACCTGGTTCCTATTGTGGAGAAGCCGGATTGGATGCAGGGCTGAGAAGTGGCGTTCTGCCCCTGGATCCTTTTTCAGGTAAGTTTTAAAGGGTCCGTCTGTGGTCACTGGCTGGTGGGAGGCAAGTTAGGGACCGCCTGCAGTCCTGGGTGGTCCAGTGCCAATCAGGACTCAGCAGCCCCTGTCCCCTTCCTTGCCTACTCAGGGAAAGTTCATAACCTAGTGTGTAGGGGTGAACTGGGCAACCAGGCTGTCAATTCAGATTTGGGTCAGGGAGAGCTCCCTCACCCTGAGTCCAGGACAAGTCAGAATCGTCTGACCTTGTCCAGACTCCGATTCCCGAGGTGACACCCCTGACTTGGAAGGTTTAAAGGGTTCCAGTAAGTGTGCACAGTGCTTGAGGTCCAGGTCAGGCACCCTCCTACCCCAGGTTCACTCCCACCTGCGTGCAGCCCCACCATGGAGCCTGGCAGCATAGAAAATCTGTCCATCGCGTACCAGAGCAGCGACTTCCTGGTGGTGAACAAGCACTGGGATCTGCGCATTGATAGCAAGACCTGGCGGGAGACCCTGACCCTACAGAAGCAGCTGCGGCACCACTTCCCAGAGCTGGCTGACCCTGACACCTGCTATGGGTTCAGGTACACAGCCAACACAGAGAACCCCACTGCAGCATCCTTCCAGAGGTTTCTGGGACACTGGACACTGCCACAAAAGTGCTAGCCAGAACACGGCAGGGTCCAGCCACTGCTGCCCCTCTGCCCCTTCCCAGGTTCTGCCACCAGCTGGACTTCTCCACCAGTGGGGCGCTTTGCGTGGCCCTAAATAAAGCAGCTGCAGGCAGCGCTTATAAATGCTTCAAGGAGCGGCGAGTCACCAAAGCCTACCTGGCACTGGTAAGTCCTAGCTAGTTC
This sequence comes from Alexandromys fortis, assembly GCF_014885135.2. Lineage (NCBI taxonomy): Eukaryota > Metazoa > Chordata > Mammalia > Rodentia > Cricetidae > Alexandromys > Alexandromys fortis. The sequence continues at coordinate 3,212,745 of NW_026067891.1, read as the reverse complement.
TTAGGATGCGGTATGGGGACCCAAGGCTCCTAGCCTACACCAGCAGCTCCCTTTAACCCAAGCTCCATATCAGCCCTGTGGCACTGTGAGCTGTATGTGATGTCCTTGCTCGGCAGGTCCGGGGCCATATCCAGGAAAGCCAGGTGACAATCAGCTATGCCATTGGCAGGAACAGTACAGAGGGGCGGACCCACACCATGTGCATCGAGGGCACACACGGTACAATGGTTGGGATGGGGGCACGGGCATGTCTCCAGGCTGAACCCTGCGTGGATGGCAAGAGCCAGACAGGTGTGGTTGGAGTTGACTCAAGCCTGGGGCTGGCCCAGCTGACCACCGTGTTTGCCTTTGCATCCAGGTTGCGAAAACCCTAAGCCAAGTCTCACAGAGCTGTTAGTCCTGGAACATGGACTGTATGCTGGTGACCCTGTGTCCAAAGTGCTGCTGAAGCCACTCACAGGTGTGTCCAGGGTCGGGGAGGGAGGGCAGGAATCTGGTCATACAAGAAAGGATCTTGAGGTGTAGCCATTGTGGCCTGCCTGGGTCTATACCAGGTATGTGGGCAGAGCCAATAGCAAGATCAAGATCCTTGCTGGTGCCTACACGTACCCTGACGGTTTAACTGAGCTCACTAGCTAGACCAAGTGTCTCCATGACTGTGCCCCCACCAATGGCCCCCCAGCCCAATCTCTTGTCCTGAGTCCCAACATCTAATTCGTAGCAAGGGATATGATGGATCCTGTACCGAGGGCTGTCCCACCCTGCCCTACCCTTCTTGGTGGCACAGATCTATAGGCTACTCATGAGATTATTTATTTCCTTTTTTTTGGAACAGGGTGTCTCTGTGTCGTCTTGAACTCACAAAAATCCACCAGTTTCTGCCTCCCAAGTGCTGGGATTAAAGGCATGCGCCACCACTGCCTGTTAGGAGATTCTTTCTTTAAAAAAGAAGATGGGAGCCGGGCACACGTCTTTAATCCCAGCGCTCGGGAGGCAGAGGAAGGTGGATCTCTGTGAGTTCAAGGTCTACAAGAGCTAGTTCCAGGACAGGCTCCAAAGCTACAGAGAAACCCTGTCTCGGGGGAGAGGGGGGGAGATGGGGTAAACAAGGTGTGGTATATGCACGTAATTCCAGCACTCTGTAGGTAGAGGCAGAAAGACCAGAAGTTCATGGCCATCCTTGGCTACATATAGAGTTCAAGACCAGCCTGGGCTACATGAGACTTGGTCTCAAGAAAAAAATGGGGGCCAGGGGAGATGGCTCAGTGGGTAAAGGTGCCTGCCCCACCAAGCCTGAAAACCTGGGTTTGGTCCCAGGCCTACATGGTGGAAGGAGAGAAGAGGCTCTTAGAAGTTGTCTTCTTCATTTGTACACTGTAGCATACAACCACATGCAGACACACACACACACACACACAGTTAAAATGCACTTTAAAAAAATTTAGGTGGAGAAAGTATTGGGGTACAGTTTAGCTGTAGAATGTTTGCCTAGCAGGAACAAGGCTCTGGATTCAAACCCCAGCACTGCAGAGCAAAAACGCAAGGGGCTGCCACGCTACTCTAAAACCACCCCAGAGAACTTGCTGGATACTGTTGAGAGAGGGGTAGGGATTGCGACAAAGAACGGTTCATCCCAGCCTGACCTCCATCCCCTGACCCCACAGGCCGGACTCACCAGCTACGCGTACACTGCAGTGCCCTTGGCCACCCTATCGTGGGTGACCTAACTTACGGACAGGCTGAGGACCAGGAGGACCAACCTTTCCGCATGATGCTGCACGCCTTTTACCTGCGCATCCCCACACAGGCTGAGCGCGTAGAGGCCTGTACACCTGACCCCTTCGTGCCCGCCCTTGATGCCTGCTGGAGTCCTCATACCTGCGTTCAGCCCCTTGAACAGCTCATACAAGCTCTACAGACTGACCCTGACCCCAACCCTATGGATGGAGTGCAGAGGCCCTGCAGCCCCTCTACCCCACTGCCCAGGCCAGGTCGACCCCCTCCTGAGACGGAGGCACAGCGAGCATCGTGCCTGCAGTGGCTGTCAGAGTGGACACTAGAGCCAGACGACTGAGGGTCTCCGGGCGTTGGGGGTTGAAAGCTGCTAGGAGGCCGTGATTGCTAGAGGACATGGCGCTCGGCCTGTGGGACAGATGTCCAGTAGGCAAGTCTTTCTCTCAGCTTTCTTCCAGGGAATTTCCTCCTGGAACAGCTTCCTGCCTCCTAAGCTTTACCCCAGGCTTGCCCAAGCCCTTAGCCACGAGGGGCAAAGCCAGGATCCTCCTGGGCCCCACCCCTCCAGGATGGTGCCTGAGGAGGGCTATCCTGGCATTAGCCTAGCCGGAGTCGGTCACGTGCAGCCCCTAACTTGCCTCCTGCTGCCTGCCACTGTCATGTGCCTTTGCTCATCTCTGCCAGGGCCTCATCTCCTCTGCCTGCATCCAGCATTTGGCCCCAATGCATGGGATTGTGTTGGGCATCTACAGAGGTGTCCTCCACGCATGCCCATCTCTCCAAGCCTGGCGTGGATGCTGCTTCTGCTCCATGGGCTTCTGACTGGAGCTTCTGCCATGTCACCACCCGCCTGGCTTCTACACAGCCATAGTGTGTCAGTGTCGGCCTTTGGGTCCTTTCCTGGGAGCCTTCGGGGCCTCACCCATCCACCACAACATGGCCGCAGCACCACTCCGCTACAGCTAGGGTCTAGATGAAGAATAAATGTTCAATGATCAACCCTGAGAGTGACCACGAGTGTATCTGAAATGGGGTACCCTTTACCGTTGCTGAATCTGGCCGACCTCTATCCCATGACCACTTAGCAGAACCCACTGTAGACCTTAAGGGCATGCATGGATGCTGCCCTTCCTCACCCCATAGGCAATGAGAAGCTTATAGCTTGGGGGTTCTTAGTTGGGTCATACACCCAGTCCCCAGAGGGCCCTTCCCAGTTAAAAGCATTATTATATACGACAACTTTCAACCAGGGTCCGTAGAAGAGCCACTGTCCATGTTGGGCTATAGCCTAAGTGTCCAGAGTCCCAGTGCTCATGGGAGGGATGTCACAAAGCCAGCATTCCCTCTGAGGTCACCTGGCTCCTGCTCAGTCCCTCCCCATTGCAGTGTGTCTCCTGGACTGTCCCTGCAGTCTGTATGGTCTACAGCTGCCATGATGGGCCAGACCAGAAGCCACTGGAGCCAGTTGCTTTCTGCTTCCTGTGCCTCAGTTTCCCAGTCTGCAAAAGGGGAGCTTGGAGTCGATTGGGAAGCTATACCCACCCCCACTGAGCCCTCAATGGCCACTCATGTGCTTCTTTGTCTCTCCGGGGAAATACAGGTCTTTTCCCGTTTCCTCAGCCTCAGGATGACCCTCGCTCAGCAAGGCCTAGTCATAGTGGTGGGCTGGAGGGATGTCTCTGCAGACTCAGGCATTGGAAGTTCATTTCCCCATGGCAGACAACTCCAAAGTCCCTGCTCTCAGTTCAACAGCTGTCATTCCTGTTATCACCACACGGGGGCACTGCTGAGTGCTGTCACTGGTGTGTCTGCACTTGTGATCTGTAGGGAAAGGGGCTGAGCCAACTTCAAACCTTTGCAGTTCTCAGGGGTCCTTCCCTGCCAGACCTCAGGCAGGATGTATCAAGACTTCCCAAAAGGCTTCCCTCAAGAAGTTCAGCGCTGACAGGCACACACCAGAGATCTCAGCGCAGTCTTCAGACAGGAAAGAGTCATTGCCTCTGAGAGTCCAGGCCACAGCTTCCATAAGCCACCAAAGGCAAGATTTCCCATTCTGAAGAGGAAACAAGGCTGGGGATGCAGTTCAGCTTAGCATTCACAGACCCTGGGCTCCAATCCCAGCCGTACATCAAGCAAGCAAACAAACCAAAAAACCTTCACATTGTGGTGCGTGCTGCACACCTGCAATCCCAGCACTTGGGAGTTGGAAGCAAGAAGATCCCAAGTTCAAGGACATCCTTGGCTACAGAACAAGTTGGAGGCAAGCCCTAACCAAGAGACCCTGTTTTGTTTTGTTTTTTTGTTTTTGTTGTTGTTGTTGTTGTTTTGAGAGAGAGACTGGAGAGATGGCTCTGTGGGTTATGTGTTGCAGAAATGTGAAGACCTGAAGACCTGAGTTTTGGTCCCCAGAACCCACATAGAGCCAGACATGGTGGCCCACAGTCCCAAATTCCTACATGTGACATGGGAGGTGGGGACGGGGACTCAGCTTATGGGCCAGCTTGCCGTGTACACAACAGTGGACTGTAAAGGACTGTCTCAAGGTGGAAGAGGCAAGGCAAGGACTAACCCTGACAAGGCTGTCTTCTGATCTGCACACACGTGTGCACACACACACAAACACACACACACTTACACATATATACACAGACAAACACATGCACTCACACAAACACACAAACACACATGCAGTCACATACATTCACATACATACACACACACACCTGTTGGGGACTGGGGACCCTCAGACCCTGAATTTCCTGTAAACAGCTTGTTTTCTAGGCTTGCAGCTGCTCCGCACAAAACAACTTGTTATCCTGTGCTTGCAGCTGCTCTGAGCACGAGACAGGGGAGTGGTTTCTGGTGGGTTTGCAGCTGAGAGTTAGGGTGTGGCCATTGGTCGGGGAGACCCTATATAAGATGCTCTGGAACACAATAAAGTGGGCAATCTTGATTCAAGTTGGCATTCTTGTTTCAGGGATGACCCATGTGTCTTTCTCTCTCTCTCTCTCTCTCTCTCTCTCTCTCTCTCTCTCTCTCTCTCTCTCTCTCTTTGTGTGTGTGTTTGTGTTTGTTTTTTTTTTTCTAGGCTTCTTGCCTGGCTCATAGTGCAGGCTGTATGCTAAAGGCATAGTACCGTAGTACATGTAGTACAGGCACTACAGGACCGTAGTACACATAGTAGTATGGACTGTACACACACCAACACACATGCACTCACATTCAAATACATACAAACACATGCACTCACATACGCACTTTCATACTGTCGGGGTCCGGTGCTAGCCCAGACTCTAAATTATTTCTCTTGACCAGACGCAAACATAAACTCTCTCTAGACCAGTATGGAGACGCGGGAATAAAGACACAACTCACATGGCTTTATCGGGAGGGAGATTCTCCATGATCCCTCATGAAGTCCTGAGTTCACATCCTGAAGAATTCCTCACGTTTATTCTCCAAACAGCCTTATCTATCAAAACATAACCTGGGGGATAGAATCATTAGCATTCTGTCTCCTAGGTAACCAGGTGAATGTCTTTTAGTCACGTCCACATCTACCTCTCTGCTCTGTATGCTAGCTGTCACATAGGCGTGAATCAGCATCTCTATCAGGCATCCTCCAAATTACAAAGAAAGGAACAAAACAGCATCCTGACCCTTTGTTAGGACAGAGACGGCCTGTCTGCAGGGCTCCGTGACCACCTCAGGGGGGGGCCTATGGCTTCAGAGCCTGGCTGCCACACCATGGAGAAATATGGGCCTACATCATACACACACACAAACACATGCACTTACACACACAAATACAGACACACAGAGAAAGAGAGAGAGATTATAAAGAAGAAGCAACCCCCTCATGGCAGGCATGGTCCTGCTGGAGCAGGAAGCAGAGCAGTGACCAACACCATGAGAGCACCCTCCAGGACACAGGAGCTGCAGATGGGCCACCAGACAGGGGCATGGCTCCTCTGCAATTTCCATGACCCAGCCCACCTCCCAAAGGACAAACCAGCAGTGGGAGCAAAAGAATGTCACAGACTCTACCAAACTTCAATTGGGTGCCAAGTGCTCTAGGTAGCATCAGTACACCAGCCATGGGTTGCCACCATGGCAGGACACCAATGGCCAGCGTGCAGGATGGGTGAGGTCTCTGAACTCACAATGGCCTGGCACAAGGTAGAAAGTTGAGGCCATGGAGCAAGGAGTGAGATAGATGGGAAATTGGACAGACAGACAGAAGAAGTCAAAAGGATGGCAGAGAAGAAACCCTGGTCAAGGCCCTGCTCCAGAAAACACTCTACAACTATGTCTGCCTAAAAAAATTCCAACCAACTCATGGTCTCCCAGGACCCGTTGGAGCTACCCACGTGATCTAGCCCCTGCTCCCATCCCAGGTGGGCTCTCCTCCAGCTGAGGTTCCAGAGTCCCAATGGGGCATCCACCTTTGCACATCTACCCTCATACTGCGGGTATGGGGTGGGCAGGATTCAAAGGGAAGACAAGGTTCAGAGGATGGAGCGATTAGACAAGGCTTCCTGGAGGGGCCTCCTGATACAGGCCAGCCTGGCCAGAACTCCAGGCAGAGTCAAGCAAGGTGTATACAGGCCTTGCCTAGAGCACACTGGCAATTAGCACTTACTAGGTGCCCTATTCACTTAGCCCCTCTGGGTCCCCATCATCCCATCTGGAAAGGCAGGATTTGAACTCATCCAAGGCTGTGGGAGGGTTCGGGTAGCCATAAACAGGAGCAAGGGATGGGCTATAACTCCATCCGCTATGACGCTATTGTATGATCGTTTGTTGATCCTGGGCCTATGACTGCCCTAGAGGCCAAACCGACAGCCTCTGCCCAAGCTGGAATGAGGGAAGTCTCTCTTCCAGCCTACCTAGCCCTGGAGGTACCTGACACCTCCTCCTGGCAGGTAGCTCCGTGTCCAGAGCATCCTTTTGAGTCAAAACAGGCATGTAATTCAATAGTAGAGTATTTGCCTCGCATGCTCAAGGCCACAGAGTCAAGACCAGGAGAACAAATACAAACACAAAAACAACTCCTTATCCAAAACCTGTTCCCAGGTCAACACTAGAGTCAGAGTACCATTGGCAGTGTGTCCTTGACCTCATGTTAAAGCTGGGTCTCAGGGTAGGCCTGTGTTCTATGCTTGGGACCCTTTCCCAAACCTGTCCCCAGGGCCTTGTCTCTCCAGAATGAGGACCTATTGTAGTGATATTTCATTTGTATTTTAATAAATAAAGCTTGCCTGGAGATCAGAGAATAAAACAGCTGCTCTGGTCAGCCTTACAGACCAGGCAGTGGTGACACACACCTTTAATCCCAGTAGCCACACTAGTTTGCCATAGAAACTGGACAGTAGTGGCGCACGCCTTTAATCCCAGCACTAGAGGGGAACATAAAAGGAGAGGAGACAGCTCTCAGTCTCATTCTGAGGAATCCTGGAAGCAGGATCGCCATTTTGGACTGAGGGAGAGGTAAGAGCCAGTGGCTGGTTATTTTGCTTTTCTGACCTTCAGGTTGAACCCCAATATCTGTCTCTGGGTTTTTATTAATCATGCTACAATGCCTGAGCCTCAGTGCCCCCTCACTATCACCAAAGGTAGCTGCTGGAGACCGTTGTGTCAGCTTCACTGGTCCAGATGGAAGCCCAGGAGCCCTGTGAGACCCATCCTGAACCAGCCATGCAACCTGAGCTCCAACCTATTGGAGGTCCTGCCTGGTAGGTCTTCTGGGACTCCTGAGGGGCCGTGGTCTGCTGTTACCACAGCTGCCAGTCCCACATGGGATGGCAAAGCTGGCCTGCTGGTCACCTGGTATTTTGAGTGCAGACAGTGATTGTGTAGTTCCAGAACCATACTTCAGGGCCTCAAGGCCCTGGAGCCTTCCTGCCCCCCATAACCTCTTCCAAAGTCAGAGCTTCAAGTTGGCCCATGGTCAGTGCCAGGAGCCAGGGATCAGCCTGGGACAGTTAGGACCTACACTTCAGCCCAGAGGCAGCTTTCCCAGCAAGTCAGCTGGGAAATCCTAGCAGACTGTCCTCATACCTGGCCACTTTTGAGACTTGCCTGGTGACGCTATCGTCTTGACCCTGGTGCTCGTGATTGTGTCCCTGAGGTTCTGGCGGGTGTTTTCAAGCCCTGACTAGATCCAGAGGCTGGACTAGGTGTCCAATATATGCCTCTCTGCATGGTCACTCTGCCCACAGCCCACATGTCTGCATGGCACTGTGCGTTAGGACCCATAGAATGGCCATCGCCCTGCCACCACACTTGTCTGTGTGTGCCTAAGTCCTGTGTGGGGACAGCTTGCACATGGAAGCTCGGTGGATGCACAAAATATGCAAAATGAGATAACCTATGTGCAGAGACACACATGACTTCAGGCTGCCCCCCTTCACACCCTGAGCAAGGCTGGGCCTCAAGGGGAGGGTGTATACTGGGTGCCTGCCAACCCTGAGCTCAGCCCAAGCTCAGCCTGAGTTTCTCCTGGGGCTGAAGAGCAGGTGCTTGCTATGCCTAGGGCCCGAGGGGTTGCTACAAGCATCACCTGGCACAGTCTAGTCTCCTCCCCGTAGGCCTGCCTGGCAGGTATCACTGCCAGAGTGGATTGACTAGGCAGGGCAGTCCCAAGCTGTCTACTGGGTCAGGCTTGCAGATGAGCAGAAACCGTGGCAGCTCTACCCACATCAGCCCAGTGTCCAGGGGCTCAGCTGCAAGGATTGACAGGACCTGAGCCTGGTTCGCTGGCATCTGGAACACTGATCTACCCTATCCTGTGGCCGCGTGGTCAGGAGCAGCCTCCTCCCTGGTCCCTGAACATCAGCTCCACTACCAGAGACCACATTCCTGCTCAGGTAAGACCTGTGAGGTCAGAAGACACCAGCTAGATCATAGTATTCAGGCTGCTCGGCATCTGAGCCTGTTTTAGCCCCTACACAGGGCAGTAACCTTTCTGTGTGCCTCTTGGGCCACTTAGAGTCAGAAAGTCAGAGGGGCCCCAAAGTCATCTTAGTGTACATACAGGGTGGGGGGCCGTCAGTGGCTCAGAGCAGTCCAACAGCTCTGGCTGGGTCCCCTCTTCTAGAATGGGGATCTCAGAGACAGCTGATGTCTGAGGTTTAGGCCACAAGGTGTAGGGGTACCTCTCCCCCACTGCCTGGGAGATTTGCTGTTTGTGAGATCTGCTAATTGGAGACAATGCGCTTGTGGGTTCCCCGGGGGCCTGCCTGTGATAAGAAAGGCCAGACTCAGTAGCTCCCCTCCCCTGCCACTCCCTGTCGTTGAGACGCTTGTTTGTGGGGTTGTTTTCCTCCCCAGACAGAGTCAGGCACCCTCAAGATATTGATGCTGGCTTTCTCTTTCTCTCTCTCTCTCTCTTTCCATCTTCTGTGAAGCTAACCTGCGTCACTCCCTGCCTCATCTCCAGCTAGACCTGGACCTACAACCCACAGCCTTTGGGCTTCCCTGCCCTGAGACGCTCCAGCCAGGATGATCGGAAGCCTCCGGCAGTCAGCCTTGGGCTCCAGAGTGGGTGAGAAAACACTTCACTAAGGGGATGCCCTAGGCCCCTTGGGTGGCTCTGGATCACATTGCTGCAGAGGTAGGGATTCTTTATGCTCTAGCCGCACCGTCTCCATGAGCTCAAACTTGGGGACCTGTTTCAAGGGGAGGAAGGGAGGAGAGTGAGGTCCCCTGTACACAGAGCCAGCTAGTGTGGAAACACGGTCCCACCAACATAGGCCTGAGGGTCCTAGTGGGGACAAGACAGGGCTGTGGCCAGAAGGAGCCTCCACTGGTATAGGCAGCAGGACATAGCCCAAGTCCCCTTTGGTAGTCCCAGAATAAATCAGGCCAGGACCCAAGGACGCAGGGAGGAGACTGGTCCACAAAGGACATCAGAGTATAGCCGTCTTCCATAGGCCCTGTTGCTACTGCAGAAGAGATTTTGCTACGCGTCTTCTCTGAGTATTGAGAGAACATCCCTGGCAACAAACCCCTCCTTCTGGGCTGAGAGACCCTTTTATGTCTCACTACAGAAACAAAGGGCTTGGGAGACTGTGGAACCAATCCCCTGTCTCTGAGTTTTGGGGTCTCGGTGCTCAGATTATGAGTACACAGAGTAACAACCAGGGAGACACTCACACACATGCCCATGCCAGAAAATGTATGTACACTTGTGGACACTGTGTGTGCCAGAAGACACACACCACGGGCAGATCCAGGCTGTCTACACAGAAACTGGTCTGGTTCTGCAAACTACCTCTAGGGCCTCCACTTTGGGGTGGGGGGCTGTGGTGAGGAAGTCACAGGGAGCCCCTGCTCCTGCTCTCACTGCCACTCTGTTGCAGGTGCCCTGGCGAGTCCGGGTCTCGCCCTTCTCCTGTCCCTCACTGCCCACTGCTCTGGTCTGCAGACTAAGGGCTTCCCCAAGGGAGGGCTGAATACTAGTGAAGCCAACACATGGGTCAGGTGAGCAGAACCCAAGTCCAGCCAATTGTTTTCTGTGACAGGACATGGAGAGGACTGGTCCTGAGTCCTCTGTTGGTCCCAGGGGAGGGACCGTGTCCAGAGTCTGCACATAAGGCCCAGGCAGGGTACTGTTTGCCAGCTCTGACCTGGGCATTCAGTGCCAATTATATGCAGGCAAGTCTCTGGCCAGCCAAATGTGTGGGCATGCTCACAAGGAGCCTCAACCAGAGACTTGCAACCTCAGCCAGTATCCCCCCCCCACCAGGTTTCCCCTTTGGAGCTCTAGGCCGTCCCCCCTTACTGCTTGTGCCAGGTCCAGGGACTTCAAGGTCATTGCTATCTCCAAATCATTTTAGCTTCGTCATTTCCTTCTGTCCCGAGCTCTCAGGCCTGGGCTTGAATATTCCCATTTCTTGATCATCAATGATGATCATCAATGGACCAGTCGGTTAATATAATGAATGACTGGTCAAACACAGCCAGGATCCCAAGTGGATCTAATCAAGCCTGGGTCAGTATCAGAGATGTCCTCCCACCTAATAGGTGGGTTTTGTGTCACACCCTGAGAAAGGTCCAGACGATGGCCTCGCCCATGGTCATCCAGTATGTGACCCCATGTCCATCAGCAGCTATCAGGACTAGTCCAAGTCTGAGCCCCAGAAGGGATGGCAGGACCCATGTTAAAAGCCTCATCCAGCTGAGAGTCTGGTCCTAGCAAGGTCCTCTAGGATGGAAGGAAGGAGGGAAGAAGGGAGGAAGGAAGAGAAGGAAAGGAAGAGAAGGAAGGAAAATAAGGAAGAAGGAAAAGTAAGGAAGGAAAGGAAGGAAGGAAGGAAGGAAGGGAGGGAGGGAGGGAGGAAGGGAGGAAGGAAGGAAGGAAGGAAGGAAGGAAGGAAGGAGAACCTTACTTGTAACAGGCATTGCCTGCCTCTTACTCCCTCACTCATGGAGACAACTGAGTGATCAAGTCCCCGTTGCAGTAGCCAAAGCCTTCCTTCCTGGTTCTTCCCCCTTTGGACCCAGCATGTCCCTCCATCTATACAGGGACAACACCTCCCTCCTGCAGAACTTTTGGTGCTTGCCAGCCAGCGAGCTGTCCCGGGAAGAGCTCTCCACTCTAATCAGAAGCCTGGCTTCTCAGAGGGTCCCACTCAAAGCCTGGCAGGTAAGTGCTTCCAGGGCAGAGAGAGCAGGGGTGTTGCAGGCTACCCAGGATGCTAGAGTGTATCCAGGTGGAGGGGGCAGCTTTTCAAGGACTTGGGGTTGGCACACAGCCTCCCTGAAGCAGAGGACTGTCTCCAAGTCATCCTGCCAACCTCAAAACCACCTAGAATATGACTTTTGTTGCTGTTTTTAAATAATTTATTAAAATTTATTTTATGTGCATTGGTGTGAGGTTGTCAGATCCCCTGGAACTGGAGTCACAGACAGTTGTGAGCTGCCGTGTGGGTGCTGGAAATTGAACCTGGATCCTCTGGAAGAGCAGCCGGTGCTCTTAACCACTACGCCATCTCTCCAGTCCCCAAAATGTGACTTTTTGGTGGCCACACTATGACAAGAAGTCTGGCCCTTCTGAGGCTGCTCTTCCCTTATAGGGTGATCTACATGAGCACCCACGTCGGGAAGTTCTAGTGTGTTCCAGCAAATCTGTCTACAAGGTGCTTTTGCCTTGACTTGAAATGACTGCAAGCTTGTCCACTGCCTCGGGCCCTTCCCTAGGCTCATCCAGGACACAGGTGCCTTCTTGGGGTGGACCAGTCCAAGGATCGTGAGGGAGGATCTTGCAGTCCATTGACCTCTCTCCTGCCTGACCAACATCACCTGTCCGTGTTGGCACGGGCCTTTAACCTCAGCACTTGAGGGGCTTTGGCAGGGCCACTAAGTTGGAGGTTAGCCTGAACTGTGTAGAATGCTCTTCTTTTTTTTTTAAAAAAAAAAATATAACCCTTAGCATATGTGCACCTAACCCCAAAGTGTCCAGACGCACATGACACAGATGGTAGAATGGGCAGAGAAACAGGCAAATCTGATGTGACAGCCAGTGATGGCCACTGCCTGTCAGGACGGGACAGGTGCGGGAGCTTGTTCAGCATCTCAGTCAGTATGTGGAGACGGTATGTGTGGACGGCAACAGAAGACATGCTTCTTACCAAGACCGACGCATTGCTGACTGAGATCCACCTTCCCCCACCTTACAATGAAGACAGCATCCAGTGTCTGCCCTCAGCACAATAAACTTGAACAAGAAATCAGTGGCAGAAAGGTAGATGGAAAACTCTCAAATACTTGGAAATTGAACCACACGCTCTTTTTTAAAAAAGATTAATGCGTATGGCTATTTTGCTGCCATGCATGTACGTACACCATGTGCCTGAAGAGATCAGAAGAGTCTGTCAGATGCCCCAGAACTAGAGTTATGGATGGCTATGAGCCATCATGTGGGTGCTGGGAATTGAACCCAGGACCTCTGGAAGAGCAGCCAGTGCTCTTAAATGTGAAATCATTTTTTCAGTCCATGAACAACACACTTTTTTTTTTTTTTTTTGGTTTTTCGAGACAGGGTTTCTCTGTGGTTTTGGAGCCTGTCCTGGAACTAGCTCTTGTAGACCAGGCTGGTCTCGAACTCACAGAGATCCGCCTGCCTCTGCCTCCCGAGTGCTGGGATCAAAGGCGTGCACCACCACCGCCCAGCCGAACAACACACTTTTAAATAATACCTGATCCAAAGAACTCTCAAGATTTTTTCTGGTGGTGGGAATCTCTCGCATGTATCCCAGCCTGGTTTTTAACTCACCGTGTATGATGAGTTAATGACCTTAACTATTTTTCTTTTAAAGTGAGATATATTTGGGTGCTTTACCTGCACATATATCTCTCTGTACCATGTGTGTGTGCAGTGCCCAAGGGGGCCAGAAGAGGATTTCGGATCACCTGGAACTGGAGTGACAGATTGTTGTTAGCCATCCTGTGAGTGCTGGGAACCAAGCTCAGGCTCTCTGCAGGAGCAGCAAGTCCTCCTGACCACTTTCTCACCTCCCCGGCCCTCTCTCGATCTTCCTGCCTCCACCTTCCAAGTGCTTGGATTACAGGAGTGCACTACCATGTCTGGCATCAAGACGCTTTCTCAGCTAAATGAAAATAAAGATAGAGCCTGCTGTGCAGGTATATGCCATAACTCCAGCATTCCGGGAGCTGATGCAAGAGGAGTGTGAATTTGAACCTGAGCTACAGAATGAGGCCCTGTCTAGATAGAAGAAAATGTATCAGAACCTGTGGAGTACAGTGAGAACGGTGGCTGACTACAGCTTTGAATATGTGTGTCAGAAAGAGAAGGATGTGGGTCCCGCAAGATAGCTTAGGTGGTAAATGGATTTGCCGGTGATCCCGTGTTTGATCCCAGGACCCAGAAGATGGAAAGAGAGAACTGTCTTCCACGAGTTGTTCTCTGCTCTCCCATGCACACCACAGCATGTGTGCAACCCCACCACTGCAACCAATCAATAAATAATGTAAAAGTTAAAAGAAAATATCTGAACTCAATGGTGGAGTTTCCTATCGGGAAGCCAGGGGAGGAAGAGAAATAGAAATCTAAAAGAAGCCAGGCGGCAGTGGCGCGCGCCTTTAATCCCAGCGCTCGGGAGACAGAAGCAGGCTATCTCTGTGATTCAAGGCCAGGATGGTCTACAGACGGAGTTCCAGGACAGGCTCCAAAGCTACACAGAGAAACCCTGTCTTGAAAAAGCAAAAACAATAAAGAAAAAAGAAATCTAAAAGAAGAGATGGAAAGATGAAATCTGGAGCAAAAAAGGATTAAAGGAAGCCATCAATGCCACAAGCTGCCCTTGAGAAACTGTGAAGAGCCCCTAGCCTGGCTAACAGAGAGGAGACAGACACAAAGTACTCACAGTGGAAACAAGCAAGGGCCGTTTGTTACACGCCCCTTGCAAATAAAGGGATTGTAAAGAAATGTCTGTCTGTGCACACAGGTGTGACAACCTAGATGAAATGAACCAAGTCCCTGAAAGGCGGAATCTGTCAACACCCACATGGGGCCATGGAGACAGGTATTCAGAACAGGCATGATACTGTATGCCTGTCATCTCAGTATGCAAGAGAGTCTTGAGTTCACGATCAGACAGCCTTCACGGTGAAGCCCCTGTGAAGGAGAGAAGGACGGAAGGACAGAAGGAAAGAATCAGCACTCTCTAGGCAAAACTGACCTGCATTTAATATCTGTGGGGCCATCGTCTTAGATGACCTTTGTAACCTGTACACAGTTGAGTGACTGCAGATCTAATTTGAGCATTTCCGATTTTTTTTTTTTTTTTGAGTCAGGGTCTCTACATAGTCCTGGTTGTCCTGGAACTCACTCTGTAGACTAGGCTGGCTTCCAGCTCACGGAGATCCACCTGCATCTCTGCATCAGAGTGCTGGGGTTAAAAGCATGTGCCACCACACCCAGCTCATCTCTGGCTTTTCACTGCGGTCTAGCCATTCGCCTCTCTCAGGACTGTCTGTCTCGGCCTTGTTTTTCCATCTGCCTTCTCATATCTGTAATACTATGGGGTTTTTCCTCACATGAATCTCCAATTCCTTCTTAAAGTGTGCCTTCTGCTGAGGTGGGTGGGGGTGCTGAGCAGTATCCCACCAGGGCCGGTCCACACTGGACAGACGGTGACAGTGACCTGCTGTTGAACTTCTGCCCCTGCTCAGCTCAGCTGCTTGGCCAACCTCGCTGCCCGGCAAGGCCTCCAGGATGACTTTGCGTTCCACCCACCCAACCTCCTACTTTTCTACAAGTGAGTGCCCCTGCTCTGGCCTCCATATCGCTTAAGTGCCTGCTAGTTGTGATGAGGCTACCTCCTCTGGTCTTGGGCTACCCTAGAGACACTGGGAAGGCTGGTGGGAGGCCCCATCCTGCCTCCCTGACATCCCTCCTCTTGTCCTCAGTCTGAGCCAGGTGAGGGAAGCCAACTGCCGGGCCTTCATTCACCATGCTGCCCAAGGGGACACAGAACTACTGGCCAACTTGCCCAACCAGAGAGTTGCCCTACAGCACACAGCCTTGGCCTGTCTGGTAGGTGCCTCAGGCGAGGACAGAATTGGGCAGTGAAGTCAGGCCATCTGTTTAACACTGATCTACCGTCCCTGCAGGGGAGACCCCACCTGCAGCTCAGCGCCTCAGACCTGGGGCTTCTCGGAGTCCTGGTATGTGACATGGAGGCACCCCAAATCATGACTGCAGACCCCCGTGTGCTGAAGAACCTGCTTCGATGCCCGAGGCTAACCATCATGCAGACTGTAGCCCTCAACACCCTGTTGGCCAGTGGGAAGACACAAATTGGGTGGGTGGTTCCAGGGATCAGGGTGAGTGGGGACCAGGGGAGCTGGATGGGTTCCTTCCTCGAGATGAGCGGGAGTTTGAGGTCTGAAGCCAGGATGGCAGCGATGACTTCCTACAGTCTTGTTACTTGAATTCTGACCCAAGGTCCTGCCCGACTCTGAAATTTCAGGTTGAGGCATGGAGGCACAGGGTTAACGGTACGTTCCACCATCTGGGGTTCATGGCAGTACCAATCTCCAAGACTGTAGGCACTGGCCAGGAATTAAGAGCCTACGAACACTCTTCCCGCCTGCTTAGGGGATGGGGCAGCATGTTAGACTCCAACTCAGAACCCTTTCCCATGCACCAGGCCTCCTGGATCCTGGAACCTGGAGGGGCTGCAGGCACTGGGACCTCTGGCCACCTACATCAGCCCCCAGCTGTGGGAGAAAGTGCAGGAGGTAGGAAGGCACCCGGAGTGGGACTGGCTGTGGGTACCACCTGTCCATCCAGGACCATGAGCACCACACAGCCACCCTGAGCCTTGAGTGGTGGCCGTGGGTTCTCCCATCACAGCACATGGCCCATGGGCAGAGGGAGGGACTAGGGCAGCCCTTCCTATGATTGGGAATGGACATACTTGCCCCTGCCAGGCTGTAGGCTTGGACTTCTTCCGCAGTGTGGTGGCTGCTTACCGGGCAGGCCAGCTGAGCAGGTACGATGCCAGGCGATTCGTCACCAACTTCCTGGAGTCCAAGGCCAACTCGGTGTCCTCAAGGCTCAAGCGGCGCACAGGTCAGTGCAACCAGGTGTATTAGGGACACTATGCCTCCCTCAGTCTGGACTCCTCATTTTGGCCTAGTCTGGGCCAAGCTCTTGGCTGGAGACCAAGGATGAGGAGCAAGTCAAGGTCTGGTTACAATCAGAAGTAAAGGGGGTGGGCATGGTGGCACCTAAAGGGGCCGAGGCAGGAGGATCTTAAGTTTGAGGCCAACTCAAGATACATAGCAAGACTCTGCCCCTCAAAAGCAAACAAACAAGAAGAAAATGAAGGCTAGGATCAAAGATGGGTCCCAAAGCCAGCAAGCTGTCAGTTCAGGCCGTCGCCTGCCAGCTTGCTCATCAGCACAACCATACAGGGAGCTCCTGTGTCCGTGGCAACATCACAGCAGCCACCCTGCATGATGACCTCTTCCTGGTGCACTACGACTGCACCCAGCTGGAGTCCTGCCTGGGGACACGTGTGCTCAGGGCCAACCTGGACCCCTTACTGCAACACCCACTGCCCGCAGAGTGCCAGCGTGTTGTCAAAGCCAAGCTCGCTCAGGTGTGTGGATGGTTAATAACGGGGTGAGGCTAGAGGGCTCGGCTGCATCTTAAACTGCCCGCCTGCTTCAGATCTACCCGCATGGCATCCCTGAGGACCAGCTGCATCTCATCACCTCGCTGGTCTACCTCTACTCCCTCGCTGAGATAGGCCAGTGGAACATCACATCTGGAGACACGGTGATGGTCCTGCTGGCCTCGGACGCAGCTCTGGAGAACCAGACAGAGGTGAGGGTGACGGAGGCTGGCAATGGGGCCAAAGCTGGCTGGTCTGGTTTGCCCAGACCCATTGACCTTCGACCTGCCTCTAGGCAGTTCTACAGAAGTTCTTGGACCACAATGGCAAGCTTACTGGCGCTCTTCTGGTGGCCATCGGGGGTTCCCGTCTCTGCTGGATGAGCCTCAAGCAAATCCAGATCATCCAGCCCTCAGAGTTCCGGTGAGCCTCCCTGTCAACCACCTTCACAGCATGAGGCATAGGGTAAACCGAGGCTGCAGAGGGGTGGTGAAACGGTTCAAGCCAGGCTATCAGAGGCACGCTGGACCATTATAAGAAAATGTCACCAGTGGCAAGAGGGACAGCTAGGAAAGTGTGTGCAGTATAAGCGATCAGACCCAAATTCCAATCTCCAGCACACAGAATAAAAAGCTGGAGCTGGCAGCCACACCTGGGATGTCAGCATGGAGAAACAGAGACAGCAGGATCCCTGGGGCTTGCTGGCCAGCAGGACTAGCTGACCAGTCTAGTGGAAATGATGAACCAAACCAATGTCCCCAAAAATAATTGCTACTGAGAAAGATACCCGAAGTCAACCCCCGGCCTGCACACATGCACACACATATGTGCGAACACACACACATGAACATGCACAAGAGAGTTAATAAGATGGTTCAGAGGGTAAAGTGCTTGCCGCCAAGTCTCACAACCCGAGTTCGATCCCTGGTCCCACCGGGTGAAGGCAAATACTGACATCTTCAAGCTGTCCTCTGACCTCCACACATACACCGTAGTGCTCACACACATGTGCATGCACACATAAATAATATTGAAAAATGACAAAAAGTATAAAATGAAGAAAAGGAAGTACCACAAACTGAGTGACTTAAAATGAGAAATATATTCTCTAGGCCAGAAGTGCAAAGTCAGGATGTCTGCAGGGCCAGGCCACTTGGAACCTTGCAGGGAAGGCCTTTCTTGCGCTTACCTGTGTGTCTGTATACAAAAGCCCTTGCTTGTCATAAGGGCACGAGGAAGTTAGGCTCACCTAGCCCAGTGGAACTTCCATCTTCTACTCTGATTTCATCTGCCAAGAGTTTCTTGCTTCCAAATAAAGGCACTTTCTGAAGTACCAGATGGATTTAAATTCGGGGCTTTATACTCTCACCCAGCACAAAGGCAAGAAGAAATTGTGTTTCAAGGGGTAGAGGCTCTCCTCAGCGGTTCAGGGCAAGGGCTTTGAGCCTACTCATCTGCCTCATCCTACCCCTAGGCTGGCCGGGGCTCCGGACATCTCTCCATGCCCTCAGAGTCGGAAGGATGTGCTCTTCGCCAAGGCTCACGAGGTCTTTAGGAACGCCAGCACTGTGGGAGAATACTACTACTTAATACGCCCCTACCTCGGTGAGCCCTGAACCATGCCTCTTCTCCCCTAAGTCCTCTGCCTCTCCTTAATACGCCCCCATCTTTGCCCTGTCTGTCACCCTCCAACACAAGTCCTCTGCCTCTCTGTCCCTCATCTCTGCTCTCTCGAGGTGGTGCCCCCTTGAAGGAACTTCAGTACCTGGCCCAGGCCAACATTTCCATGGACATTGATACATTCACCAACCTCAATCCCTTTATGTTGAAGGTGGGCCCAGGGGCTACCTCTCTTTTGTCTTATTGAGATGTGGTCTTACTTTGTGTCCTAGGCTGGCCTGGCACTCAATTCTCCTGCCTCAGTGTCTTGAGTGCTGGGATTATTGATATACACCACAATGCCTGGCTCGAAGTCTGTCTCTGTAGTAGGCAGACAGGGTAGGGTTGGTCAAGCTGGGAACCCCAGGTCTCAGACCCATATGTTCCAAAGCCTAAGGGATGCAGATGTCATGTGACCTCTGTGCCTCATAGTCCTCCCACTCAGTCCTGGGAGCCGCACTCCCCTTGCTAGGTCCTTGACTGGGGAAAGCGCCCCATGGATCTGTACACCTCCCCCCAAAAACCCTGGCTTCGTTTGCAGAACCTGAGTGTGGACAATGTGAGAAACCTGCTGGGTCAGAATGTGGGGGACCTGCAGAAGGCCCGCAGCCATCCAAGCGTCATCCTGTGGATGCACAGCCAGAACATGTCAGACCTGTCTGAGATGGGCCTGGACACCAGCACCCTGGCCTACGGGATCAGCAGGCCCCCCGCCAACACTGCCTACCCGCCATCCGACTTGATCCATACCTTGAATCGGCCAGGGAATAATGGTGTTGCCCCCACCTCAGGTATGGTCCTCATCCCTGTTCCCATCCTTAGCAGACCCTGGCTGTCCCTGCCTTTCCTTTGCCTCCTAGGGCGTCTGCCATGTGTCACCTGTTGAACCGTCTATAGTGATACAATTGCCTCCTCCCAAACCCATTCAACAAGAACCAAGCCCAGTGGCCCAGGGTTGTAATCCCAGCTACTCAGGAGGAGGAATACAAGACCTGCCTGAGCTGCAGAGAAAGTTTAAGATGAGCCTGGAAAACGTGTGTGTGTGTGTGTGTGTGTGTCTACGTGTGTGCGTGCATGTGTATGTATATACACATACACACATACATGGGCGTGAGGAGAGCTGGGGATATAGCTCATTGCCTAGCAAAGCGCAAGGACCTGAAGAGCAGCTGTGGATGGGGTCCTCACTGGCCCGCATAGCTACCACCACTACAAGGGGAAGGCCGACAGAAGGGACTTGGGGTATCTTCTAATCAGGACTAATGAGTCCTTTCCTTGTTCCACCTGCAGGATGCCCTCCAGTTCACCTGGGGTACCTGTCACTCACTGTGGCTCTGCCTTCCAGCCTCTTGTGGCTGCTGCTGTGCCAGGCACCTTTGGGACCAATAGGCACTGCTCCCAGGACACTAGGACCCTGGACACTGCCACTGGTGCTGACCCCGAGTGGTCGGACCCCTGAACATCAGATACAGAAGCAGCAGAGCTGCCAGATGGAACAAGACACCCACCTAGGCTGAAGTATATGTCCCAGGTCTCAGGGGACCTGCTCTGTTCCCCATCCTAGGAGACCGGCTCTGGCACACACCTCAGCTCCCAGGACCTGGGCCCAGAAGGAGCTAGAACCTGCCCACCCACAAGAACAGGCTGATAGGAGGAGATGAGGGTCCAGATCTTCTAGCCTATCCCAAGACAAGTGGAACTCGGTGCCACTTCAATGTCACTTCCCTCACTGGGGATCTGAATAAAGCACACGGCTACCATACAGCCCATGTCTCTGTTAGGACCTTGTTGAGGACAGAACCCTCTTGGCAGGGCCCAAACTGTGGTAGCCTCCCACACCCCTCAGCTGGGGTCTTGGGGGTTCCACTACCTCAGAGATGGCAGCAATCCCACTAGGAAGGCCTTGAATAGCTATCTCCGGCCTGGAGGGGGGCGGTGCCCATTTTTCATCCTTCTGGGTTTTTTTTCTTTCTTTTTTTTTTTTTTTACATTTTTTAAATATTTATTTTATGTACATTGGTGTTTTACCTGCATGTGTGTCTGTGCGAGGGCATCAGATTCCTAGAGCTGGAGTTACAGACAGTTGTGAGCTGCCATGTGGGTGCTGAGAATTGGGTCCTCTGGAAGAGCAGCCAGTGCTCTTAACCACTAAGCCACCCAGCCCCCTTCTCCTTTCTAAGAGAGTGGGAGGGATGAACACAGGGAGCTGTATTTGTGTGATTCTGCGATCACAAGGAACTTCAGAGTCATTCTCTGGACTGGTCCTGGGGACACCACAGAGCATCTCAAGGGGGTGCATGCCACTGTTTATTGAGTTCAAGGGTCCTCAAATTTTGGCAGTAACCCTGGGGACCTGCTCCTGGTCAAGATGGGACTCCACAGTAGGGTTGGGGCCAGGAACCTTAGGGGTGATAGTCTCAGCTCGGTATTAAAGCTGGGAGCAGAGCTAGGATCCATGCAAATACAAGTCCTGGTCCGAAGAGCGGGGCTCCGCTGGAGAAGGCCTCTGCAAAAAGAGAGGCCACTCAGACTCCCGACTCCACCCCCCAGCTCTGCCCCTGGGCAGCCCAGCTCACCTTGGAATTTGAGGTCCAGGACCAGGTAGCCATTGGGGATGCCAGCCTGAAGTCCCAAACCCAACCTGTCCAGGTCTTCCTGCTGCTGCCGGGAGAGCCAGTCCCGGACAGGGCTTTTATCTTGCTCAGTCTTCAGGCCCTCAATGTGTGGCCCTAGAAGTTTCTGTACCTCATCCACAGTAAGCCCCTGTCAGAGTATGACGTGGCCATCTGGGTCTCTTAGGTCCCCAGAAGGTCGGAGGGTCAACTGTGAGAAAACTGCAGCCCATAATACCTCAACCCTTATATACAAGGGGCCCCTTGTGAGGCCACACCTCTTCCAGCTGAGCCTGTCCAAACTCCTCCCTCATAAGGACCAATTCCTTCTCATGAAGTCCTGTTTCTCGTCTCTCCTATACTCCTGCTTTAACACTAGGCCCTCATGAGGCTCTACCCAACAAAGGACCACCACCCACCCACAAGCTCTTCTCAGGAGACCTGGCCACTTTCTGTAGTGCCTCTCTTAGCCCCTCCCTCATGAGTACCCCTCTCCACTTACCACCAGGGCATCCACCTGCAGCGTCTTGAAGGTGGCTAAGTCCATGCTCACGTTCTGCTGGCTGAGGGTCCTAAGGTTCTCCACAGAGGCCCCACCTGCAGGTATTAGGGCCCCAGTTTGAAAACTCGCAGTAGAGCTGGAGGGTGGTGGTGCACACTTTTAGTCCCAGCACTCAGGAGGCAGAGGCAGGCGGATCTCAGTGAGTTTGAGGCCAGCCTAGGCTACAAAGTGAATAACAGGACATCCAGGACTGTTACACAGAAAAACCCTGTCTCAAAAAAACAAAACAAAACAAACAAAAAAACAAACAAACAAAAACAGCCGGGGAGGTGGTGGTGCACACCTTTAATCCCAGCACCCGGGAGGCAGAGGCAGACGGATCTCTGAGTTAGAGGTCAGCCTGATCTACAAGAGCTAGTTCCAGGACAGCCAGGACTGTAACACAGAGAAACCCTGTCTCAAAGAACCAAAAAGAAAAAAAAAAGAAAAAAGAAGAAAACTCACAGCTTCAGCACAATACAGTCCCACCCTTGACTAAACCATACTCTGCTTCTATGATTGTCTTCTGATGCCCAGGCCCTTCTATGCTCAACAACCATCTGTCTGGACCACTGGAGTTAGAATGGATGGGAGAGCCAAAGTCATCAGTGTCAGATCCCTCGTGTACCTAGGAAGCCCTGGGTGGGGTGGGGAGAGGGTAGGACTTGGCATATCACTGTGGGGTCTGCAGGTCCTGTCGTACCCACCCACGTGTGCCTTGACTCACCCAGGAATGTTCTGATCTTCTCAAAGTATTCCTGCCCGCTCACATTCTGGAAGGCCAAGGAGGCCTTTTCATAGAGGATACTCAGATGCCTCTGGCTGCACTTGTCCAGACTTTGGGGCTCAACCATCCTGGGGAACATTGTGGGACATGGCAGTGATTAGGAGGCTCAGGTATCCATTGCCCTATAGAACACATTGGAACTCACCACATAACACTGGAGGGTACAGAGTGCAGATCCTGGGGGTGGAAGTCACATAAGTAGGCTAAAGGGATGCCATTCAGGACCGTTACTATGTCCTCGTCTAGTCTGCCTCCTCCCCGAAGATAGCAGGCAACCAGGGCGATCACCTGTGGGAAGAAGTCACTGAGACTCCTTGGGGCAGGGAAAGATGCATCCCCTTGTCCAACTACATGTCTTCTGGGGTACCTGATCATCCATCTTTTGTCCTTTGGTGACCTTGAGCAGCGTTTTCACTGTCTCTGATGAGGTCACATTCCACTGGCGGATGTCCTCAGGGCTGATGTACCGGAAGAAGTGACCCAGCTGCTGGATCAGGGACTCAGGATAGCCTTGTGGGTAGGTCTATGGAAACAGGACCATGAGGGCCAGAACAACTGCCGGGGCCCTTGGGAAAGCAGTCCTGGGCACAGCAGACAGATAGAAGCCCGTTAGGAGTTACCTTGTCCAGTTTGCGCTTGAAGATGTTGAGCTGCTCGTAGGTGAAGGGAATCTCATTTACAAGGTCCATCTGGGTGGCCAGCATGGTGCCATCAACACAGGCCTCTAGCTCCCAATCCTGGTAGAAGATGAGGTTTTCATCCACCTCCTGGGGCTCCCGCCCCGGAGGGCAGGCTCTCTCTGAAGGGGCGGGCAAGAGTCAGAGGCTGTATGCTCCTCTCAACTCTCCCTCCTCCCACACCTACCATGATACATTGGCCTCAGTTTACCCACTGACAAAATGGTGCAATTCTATTCACCCTGGGAAGCTGTGACTGACCAAGCTGAGGAGCCTGGAAGGGTCACTGGTAGGAGCAAATGAAACTCTACAACTCTAGACCCCTTATCCCTAGTGTCGTATCTCAAGCTGCTACCCAACAGACATGGCTCTGGACTCACTTTCTGTGTCCCGCCTGAACCTTGGGAGCGTGGCATTCCGCTTAGACTCCAGGCAGGAGGGGTCCCGGGAGATGTGTTGCAGCCATTCAGCTATGACGTCCTGAAAATGAAGCACAGTAGGTTGAACGGAAAAGCCCAGCAGCTTCTATGACAGCTCAGGGAGCAGGACCTTACCTTAGGGATCCTATAAGTGATAGACTCATCCAGCACTGTCAGCAGGCCCTGCAGAGCTTCCAGAGTGGAGACTGACCACCTCGATGGGGGGCTGTCCAGAAACAGAGGCCCAGCTCAGGGACCCAGAATGTGGCCCCAGACAGAGAACAGGAGACAAAAACTGGACCAGACAATGCCTCTGCTGAGAGATCATGGAGTGCAGCCTCCTAGGGAACGAAACCTGACAGGATACAGCAGGGGACACGCGGCCCTAGGCAACCCATTCTGGCTATGGGTATCCTCACACATATCCGCCCATATGCTAAGTCATTCCCACTCACCCATACGGGGGTCTTCCACTCCTCAGAGCCTCCTTGACTGCCTCTTCCTGGCCCACGTTCAGGGGTCCTCGGCAGCCTGCCAGCAAGGGGAGAAGGACTTCCGAAGAATTGACCACAAATTTCGCAGGCAGGTCACAGACCAGGCCTCCAAGAGCCTGCGCGTCTGCCTCACTCACTTGAAAGCTATACATGCCCTGCACACACAGCGGCTTCAGTACCTTAGGGGGACCACCGAGCCCACTCCGTGTTTTGTCTCTACCTCCAGTAGATGGTACCATTCCATACCCGGCATTTCAGAGCTGCGGGCAGCAGCCTCTGGCGCTCCAGAGATCTCTGTGGAAGCATATCTACATTGGCTTTAGCGATGAGGGAGAAGAAGTGGGCACAGGCCTGTTGCCCTGGAAACATGGCTGGACTGTGAAGAGGGAGTATGCGAAATACTGTCACAAAAAAAAAAAAAAAAAAGGAAGGAAGGAAGGAAGGAAGAAAGAAAGAAAGAAAGAAAGAAAGAAAGAAAGAAAGAAAGAAGAAAACTCACAGCTTCAGCACAATACAGTCCCACCCTTGGCTAAACCATACTCAGTTTCTGATTGTCTTCTGATGCCCAGATGCATGCACGCGCGCACACACACCCACAAACATACACACACACACACTCACACATACACACTTCATTGCCTGCCTCCCTGGCAAAGCCACCCAATCACTGCACAGGGCAAGGCGGGGGTTGAGAGGGTGGAAGATGAGACCAAGTCCCCAGTTTGAGACCTACTTGAGGAAGAGCAGCAGGTCCAGCGGGAGGGCATCCAGTTCCTCATTGGTGAGGCGCTTAGGAAGGCGACGTGCCAGACAGCGCAGCTGCCGGTAGACCAGGGCATACCGCTCAAAATGTTCTGGGCCACAGCCCTCAAGGATGGCCTGGGGCACCCCAGTTCTATCCCATCCTACGGGCCACACGCTGTACCCTGACCCTGTTCACGCAGCCTGTGGCATGAACACCCCACTGCGTCGAGAGTCAGGGACAGGCTTGCCTGTCTGGAATCCATAGTCAGGCTGTCCTCCCTCTCCCCCGCCTGAGTCCTGACACCATTGGCCATGTTTGAGGACAAAACTTTGAAAAAGGAGGCAAGGCCTCCAGGAGAGGGACAGCAAGGTCATCTCAGACTTGAGAAAGGGTAGCAGGCCCATGCAGGGTTGGGGGGAGGCCTTCAGACACCCAGAGAGCTGAACCCCACCAGTAGAGAGACACACACACCTAGTGGTCAACTTAGGCGGCAAGAAGAGCCCTGAGGGAAGCCACCAACCAGGATGAGATCCTGGGTGGGGATGAAAGGGAGCGGCGGTGCCAGAGAAACTAACCACCAACTCTCCAGCCACAGTGTCTGGTCTCCCGCACCTCACCCGAGGACCCTAGGAGGACCGACCTGATTCACTCGCAATGTGACATTCTTCTTCCTCACAGCCATAGCCAGCCCCTGGGCATGCTCCATGCTCAGACCAGATACTTCACGACATGTGAGGCCAAGAAAGACGTCTGCGGGAAGACTGGGGACAGGGACAGGAGTCTGCACCCAACACTGCCCCTCTCGAAGTGCTTCCCTACCTGGAGACCCCTCCCTCCAGGACCCTGGGGTTCTCGTGGCCCTCCCTGGGACTAGTACAGCCTGGAGGGTACAGTGCTTATGCCCTGGAGCATAGTTCCTCCCCCAGCCCTGAGCCAGCCAGGTGGGGATGGAGGTGGGTAGAGACACAGAGGACATTAAAGGATAAACATTTGGGCTCCTGGCATGTGCTTATTCAGTCAACAAGGTCTCCCGAGGCCCCCAAAAGCAGCTGAACCCACCTGGCAAAGTCAGGGGTGCCGGTCAGTTCAGCACAGTGGAATGCAGCCTCCTAGGAGACAGGGTCAGGCTGACATTTCCCCAAGCACATAAGCGCTTCCTTGCCTCTCGGTTTGGTCTCAACTCTTTCAAGGTCCAGGTACTGCCTGAGTCTGGCTACCTCTGGGGCCTGTGACTTAACTCCCAAGGGTCTCACTGCTTCCCAACTCCGCTCCTTTTGGGGCCCAGCTGCAGCCAAGATGCTGCTGCTCTCTGGGTCAACAATGATCAACGGCCGTCTTTGAATGCTCAGAGATGAATGTATCCATGTGTGAAGAATACAACGTCCACAGCCCCAAGACTAGATAATCCCCCTGTGCCCTCCAGAGGACCTCACCTGGCCCGTCTTTGTAGTCTGGACCTGCAAAAGTGGCATCCACCCTGTGGGCAGAGGGCGCAAGGCTAGAGGAAGGGCAGGGCAAAACCGGGCCGTTCCCTGGTCCCAGCCCTCTGTATACCCCCAGTGGGTGTAAAAAGAGAGAGTTAAGGCCCCTGCACTCTATTATGTCATATTCCTGCACTCCCCAGGCCCAGGGGTCTTCTCTGCCTGGAGTGTGACACCACCTTCCAGGCCTTTCATTGATCTCAGTCCCTAACCCTCTTGGAACTCAGGCCACCAGCAATGGCCCAAAGAGAAAGCACAGGGAAGGTAGAGCCTCTCCCAAGGTCCCTACCCATGAAGGCCTGGGCTCCCTTACCCCTCTCTGGTAAGCAGCCCACCCTGTACTCACCAAGACTAAGGAGAAGCAGTAGAAGGCTTCCGCGGCAGATGGGGCTCCCACAGGACCCCAGCAGGGATCGAGCTCTTGGCAACATCATGGTCTGTAGATAACAAGAGTTTTGAGGTTCCCACCTGTGCCAGCCTTCACCCCACACCGCTGTTTGGGAACAATGAGAAGCCTTTGGGCCTGGGAAAGCACCTGTCCAACCTCCATGGGCACCTGCAGTAGTGTCTCCCAGGCAGACTCTCCACACTGACCGCTTGCCAGGCCCGCCCCTAGGAAAATCAGCCCTCCTACAGGGAGGGGCCCTGGGTCTGAGTCAGACAGGCACCCCGGCTATGAGGCCCAGTGGACAGCTGGGCCCACCCTCGGTCCCCACAGAGCAGGGAAGAACTGTAGGGAGAGACTCAGGAGGCAGGGGTGTCTCCTGTTCAGGTTGTCACTGGTACCCCCGTTTGTACTGGGAGACTGAGTGGCTCAGGCTGGGGCTTATGTTGAGCCACCCTTTTTCGTGGGGTGTGAGGCTGAAGGTATCTGTGCTCTGCACAAACACAGGGACCCATCAGGTAGACAGTGCTGTGTGGGAAGGCAGCCTCTCTTCCGTGTCAGTCCCGTGGGGTCTCGTGGCTTCTCGGAACACTTTTCAAGCTGATATGATTAGGGCAGCAGGTGGATAAGTGGGCACCGGATGCAAGTGTCTCCTCTGGGGTGGGGTTCAGGGGCCCTGTGGACATGGAGGGTGGGAGCTGTTACTTGGAGAAGTGTCTTCCTGGATGTGTGTGGGGTTGCATTCTAGCTGAATTTGCCTCATGCTCCCATGTTTAAGTTGCTTGGCCAGCCCAGCAGTAGGGAATGTCTGGGGAGCCCCAGCCCTACAGGTCAGGAGGCCCCATAGCTGATACATCCCAGAGCAGGTAGAACAGGCTGTGGTCCAGAAGATGATATGTAGCTTGGGTGAGCCCTGACAAGAAACAAGTCTCAGTGTCTCCCCTCAACCCAGGAGACTACGCACCTTACAGCCCAGCCCTACGTGAGTCAGGACCTGCCTGCCTATCATCCCGAGCAGGGGCTCCTTAAGAGTCTAGCCTCTGCAGGCAGCTATGGGCCCTGGAATCCACATCTCTCACACCCACACCCTAAGAAGGGCAGATGGGGGCCATTGTCCTACAGTCACAAAGGATCCAAGTTTCTGCATAGGTGGTGCCCATTCAGCCGGACCAAAGACACATCTCGCTGTGACACAGAAAAACCCACAGAAACACAACAGTTTCATCGGCATTGTGTTATGGAGTCCAGGGATGGGGAACACAGGAGGGTCATTTAGATGCGTCCCAGCCCTCACCATCCGTGATTGGAATCAATCAGCATCCATTGTTCATTAACCCCACACACACCTGCTGAGTATCAACTCTGCCAGGCCTCGCTCAGGCTCCGTCCAGGACTCTGAGATGGGACCTAGTCCTAGGAAAAAACCGCCCCTGGCTTTCCCTTGTTGCCAGGAAACATTTCCCTTCATTCCCCAGGTGGCTCTGAGCAGACCACAAGCTCCTCCGAATGGTGTATGAGGAGAGGAGGCTGAGGATACAGCAAGGCAATGCCCATGCTCCCTCCAGGATGGGGGCAGGTGGGGAGTCTCAGGACGACCTGCCCAGCTATCACCACAGCATCCTGCACGGCCTGCCTCCAGCCCAGTCCAGGTCCAGCCCTGAATGTCAGATCACATTCCTTGCAAAGGTCAGACTTGGGTGAGGGTGGGTGGGACCAAAACCAAGGATGGGTCTTCATTCAACATAGGGCTGCCTGGCTCTGTTTAAAGCACAGAGATGTCCTGAGGCCAGAAAGTGTTACACAGCACGCCAGGGACAGAAGGCAGAAATAAACCTAGAGGGTAGAAGGGGAAGTGGGTCCTTGCCACCCTCCCTTGGGCAGCAGAGAAGGACACCCATGGTGGGTGAGACAGTCTGGCCCCTCTCCTGAGAGTTCCTAGAACCTGGGACGTTCCTGTCCTGACCCTTGGGCAGCTGGGCCAGAGGTGCCAAGTGGCATTGATGAATGTCCACCCTACCCACAATGCACTCTGGCTATGTGTAACTCCTGACCACTGAGTTAGCATAAGCTCCCCCCTCACTGTGACCACCTTAAGACCATTGTGAGCCCCTTAAGAGTCTGGACCCTGGGGTTGAAAGTCCCAACACATTGTTATGAGAGCCCCCAGCTGAACTGGAGTGCCCATCCCAGGTAACCAGCAACAGGTTGCCTAATGGGAAATGGTCCGGGAGTCACTCACAGGAGACTCGTTCATACTGTAGGCATCCCCATGACCCTTGTGTGACCCATGTGCAGCCTGACCCTCAATCTGGAGTTCCTTGAGTGCCTTACCCCTGGCACCCTAGGAAACATCTGGCTGGGAGAAGATTTTGTTCTTGCCACGACTGTGCAGTCAATATAGAGCCATTGTAGGCTCAAGAGTTACAAGTCCTGGGGAAGGGAAAGTAGTAGATGGGTCCCTCATCCAGGTCTCCAAAGGGTGGAATGGAGTCAGCCAGAGTGTGGTATGGTAAACTGGGGCAGCAGGGTGTGGGCCAGTCTACAT
Organism: Alexandromys fortis; assembly: GCF_014885135.2. Taxonomy (NCBI): domain Eukaryota; kingdom Metazoa; phylum Chordata; class Mammalia; order Rodentia; family Cricetidae; genus Alexandromys; species Alexandromys fortis. Next base: position 3,183,517 of record NW_026067891.1, on the reverse strand, counting down.
TCCTACATAAATGCCAATGGTCTGTGTCCAGGGAGGGAAAGGCAGCTGACCAGGAGGGAGCCGGCTGAGCCCTTATCTTTGCCTACAGCTCAGTTTGCCTGAGCTAAGAGTTCCAGCACCCACCACAGCCCCCAGGTCCCTAAGGTCCCCAGTCACTGACCCTACCCATGATAACAGTACTGAGCTGGTCTCCTCTGACTCAGTTTCCTCATCTAGGAAGTGGGTGTGGACAGATCGTGCAGCCTCTCTGGCTGTGCAGGGAACAAATGAGTCCTGGCACAGGCATCTAGGAGTGAGGCTTCTCATGCCCTGGGAATGTGTGGGTGCGGATCCTGTACAGAGCTCCAGACAGCTTCGGGTTGGGCCTGAGTTTCACGGGGAAAGAGGAGCGTTCTCAGCTTTCACCTATGGGCAAGAGCCAGATTGGGGCTTTCTTCTTACTGTCCCATTTTTGGGGCGGGAGGGGCAACACTGAGAAGCACATGTTGGAACTACAGGGCAAGACAGAGTATAGCCTCCCAGAAGAACACCGACTCATCTCTAGGAGCTGGGAGCAGAATTCAGCCAGGCCATAGCTCCTTTGGCGCTTCCAGATTCAAGCCATGCTGCAGATGTCACGTCACGGTAGCCAAGCAGGGGGCAGGTGAGAGGTTTTGAAATGCAGACCCAATGCAGCACTAGGTCCATGGAGCTGTGACAACTGAACTCAACCCACCTGGTAGGCATCCAGAGGCAGAGCAGTGTGCACGCCACCCTGTCCTTCTCAGCCCTCAGTTCCCACTTGGCTGGGGGGGGTGACCTTGAAACTAAAAGACTTCACTTCTCCTCCAACCCTTCCAATAATTAGCAATGGCCAATTCCCAGCATGGAGTCTGTCCTGCTTTTAATATGGACACAGACAGCTAGACTGTGGCCCACTGGTGCAGCATGCTCACAGGAGGCCCTGGATCCCCCAACATACACACAAACAAAAACCTTCCTACAGAAAACCTTCTGTTTGCAGAGCTGAGTTTACACAGCTCCACCTCTGACCTTTTTCCAGGAGTGGGTTTCTATTCTGTGCACTTGGACCCAACCCTAATCTGCCCAGAATTCAGCAAGGCTGCCAGGGAAAAGAATCAGCTTACAGAATCAACAGAGATGTAACAACTAAAAAATGCCAGAGCAGACTTTGTGTCACAAGGTGGAAAACAATGTCCATATTGTTTACTGCTAAAATTCAAAATGTAGGAAGAATTATGTTGGTTGTTTTATTGTTTTGTTTTGATTTTTCTAAAATCACAGTCATATCGGAGACTCAGTTCTCTCCTTCTACCGTGCGGGCCTAGGATCAAACTCAGCTTGGGCATCTGACCTTTACCTGGTGAGCCACCTTGATGACACTGTTATTCAGACAGGGTCTGACATAGCCCTGACTGGCCTGACACGCACTCGGTAGACCAGGCTAGCCTCATACAAAATTCATCTGCCTCTGCCTCCCAAGTCCTGGGGTTAAGGGTTTTACTCAATCACACCTAGCTTCTTGTTTTTATTTTTTGAGACAGAACCTCAAGTAACATAGCCGGGCCTTGAGTTTGTGTGGTGAATAGCCAAAGATGACTTTGAGCCTCTGATTCTCCTGCCTCCAACTCCTAAATGATGGGATTTAGTGTTCCCTGATGTTAAAGTCCTTGTTACTTAGGTCAAAGAGATGGCTCTTTGGGTAAGGACTTCTGTCACCAAACCTAATGACATGGAGGAAAAAAATAGATCCTGGTTCCAGAAGGTTGCATGCACATGCTGGCACATATATGCACAGTAAATAGATAAGTGTAATAATAATAATACATAAGTTATTGTTTCTGGTCATCAAAGGTGTTCCAAACGTCCCGTTTGCTCTTCCTGATCTGTGATGGGAGTTCACGCTGCATCACTGGGATGCGCCTCTCCCAGGTTCACGTTGGTGGTGAAGACGCCCTTTTGCGGCTGTCTTGAGGAACCCGTTTGAACCTAAACAAAAGGCCTGCTGTGGTGTGCATGGGAATGGAAGCCGCCGCTTGTTTTAACCTTGACCACACAGAATGGATATAAAACATGTTCTTTGTGATTCCACACTGTTGGCTGCTGAACTGATGGCGACCACATTATATACTTTCCACAGTCACACTGGCTCTGTGCACACTCCCACAGGACGTGTTTCCGTGTTATAGAACACCTCTATATTAAATATATATTAAATAATAAATATATTATTATTTATTACTAATAAAGCATCTGTCGTTGTCATCAGATTAGCAGTTCCTGCATGCAAACAGAAATCACAATTGGGCTTGTGTACTGTTGACATTCCCTCATGGAAGGAGAGTGTGAGAAGTGACAATGGACCTCACCTGAGTATCTGGCTGCCCCTCCCCTTATATGCAGTTCTGCTCCCACTGCATGTGGCCTCAGACTAATATGGGTTAATGGTGGGGGGAAGAGGGGAAACGACACACCAGCTCCATCACTACAGCCTGGCTGGGTGTAGCTGCTCTAGGACTACCCAAACTTCTGTCCTAACCTCTCCTCCATACTCTAAGAAAGCCTAACAAAGCTGCCCCAGCCCTCGGGAAGCAGAGGCAGGTGGATCTCTGAGTTTGAGGTCAGCCTGATCTACAGAGTGAGTTCCCGGCCAGTCAGGGCTACACAGAGAAACCCTGTCTCAGGAAGGAAAAAATGTAATCTACAGTAGAGTGGTACTTGGTTTGTGGTTGGGAGCTTGTAAGGGACTCGGTTCAGTACCCCCAAGACCAGGTTCTCAGCACAAAGGAGATTTATTTACTGCAGAGGGACAGAAGGCAGGGAATAGGAGACAAAGACAGGAGATAGAGGGCGAGGGAGAGGGAAAGGAACAAGGGAGAGGGGGAAGGGGTATTACCCTAGAGTGGAACCAAGGACCGCCTGTGGCTAGAGAGGACACAGACATGGCCCATAGGGAAGTGGCAGTTTATAAAGGTAAAAGGGGAAACCCTCTGTTAGCATGAGGTGTTTGTTTTAATTGGCATATTTGTTAGGTGAGCTAAAGAGGGCTTTTGACGGCTGCACTTCGATACTTTGCTAACTGGACCTTGGTAGTCGGCCTCAGGAGGAGGAAGTGGCCAAATAAGGGAACAGGGCCGGCAGCTAACTTTAGGAATGTCATCTAAGGGTTTTAGCAAGGCAGAGGGAATAGGGAGAGAGACAAGGCCTGCCAGAGCCACATTCTCCATGCCCAGGCCAGCCAGAGTCCCTTCAGGCCTTATCAGGAAGGAGTAAATATGTTCACATCTCCCTAGAGAAGGAATTCACACAATTAGTACCTGCTTCTCGAGGAAGTACAGCTTTCCCTTGTAATTTTGTGCTAAATTCACTAAGGAACACCGCAAGCTGGGTGTGGCGACTCCCACTTGAGACCCCAGCACCAGGAAGCAGGAGGCAGAACTGCCTCGAGTTTAGTGACAGCCCGAACTACACAGTAAGCTGAGTTTGAAGTTGTCACCACCCAGGACCATTCAGTATTGGATAACACAGCTGAGTAGGCCCTTCCTGTTCGGAGATGCCCCTGCTCTCGGTGGCAGAACGCAGCACACCTGGCCCTTTGTGAAGCTGCTCCCTGGGAGGGCGAGTCAGGTATTATGCAGTATCTACTGTGGACAAAAGGTCTCAGAACCGACGGAGGTGAAATGCACAGTTGACTTCCACAACCCAGGGGCCCTCAAACACTTCCCATAGGGAACCTGCTGGACAATGGCAGCCAGGAACAAAGGGGCACCCTGTCACCTCCCGACTCCCAGCTTGGTCTCCCTCAGTCTTTTCTCCTCCCACACAGCACAGAAGACCCCCGCTCTGGGGAAGTTCTTGCCTGTGGCGTCACTCCTCATCAGACTGGACAAAGAGGCTCTTTCCCGCTCACCTCTCAGCTCAGCCTAGAGACAATGAATGACTCTTCCAGGGACCATGATGTCTGTGGATTCCTATGGGCCAAGAAAAATCACTTTAAAACTCAGTAAAACTGAGTTTACTTTGTGTCTGTTTCTTTGTGTGTTTCTGGAAACAGTATCTGATTTTGTAGCCCTTGTCCTGGCCTTGAACTCGGGGCCCTCCTACTTCAGCATTCTGAGTTCTGGGATCATGGACGTGGACTTGCTTATTTTATAACTGACTGTGTGTGTGTGTGTGCATGTGTGTGTGGTCTGCAGTACATGTGTGAGAGAGGACAGCTTGTATGGCTTCCTCCTTCAGCCTCGAGCTCCCAGGGATTGCATTCGGGTCTTCAATGCACTCCTTAACCAGCTGAGCCATCTTGCTGACCCCACCTTTTTAGTTTCGTTGTTGTTTTTGAACAAGTTTTCTCACTGACTTGGAGCCCACTTTTCAGCTGGCTGTCTCTGCCTCCCCAGTGCTGGGATCATATGGATTCTGGGGTTCAAACTTAGGGCCCCACACTTCTAAAAGCCTTCTCCAAGTCGGCTCCCCAGCTTCTTATAATGAACTATTGAAGCTGACCCCAGCATCCTTCTCTCTGAGAACAGCTGCTCTTATGTAAATATTCATAAACAAGACTATTTCTTCTGAATTTACCTCCTCAAATGTTGCAATCTAACTTTTCTTGCTTGACTTACAAATGAATGTCATTGGGTTGTAGCCTCATTTTCTTGCTTTCTTTCTTTTTTTTTATTTTTATTTCTGTGAAGATATTCTGCTATGGTAATATGTCCTATTTTTAAATTTTCTAATTTTTCTGACTAGCTTTCCGGTGGAACTGGAACATTTCCTCTGATGACAGCAGCAGCTGCGGTGTCCTTACACCCGACACGCAGCACTTCACCGTCTGATTTTTGCTTGTTTGTGTCCCTGTGGATGGAACCCTGGGGCCTGCTGTGTGCTGGGCAAAGGTTCACTTCTGACCAACGCTGCCAGTCAAGCCCACCAAAAAGTCAGGTTCCCCTGCACACACGATGAGTCCCAGCAATAAAAGAGCATAGATGTCACCATGGAGAACATGTGGCCTCAGCATGCTGTGTTTCTGCAGCTGCTGTGATCTGCAGCAGGCATCAGGGAGCCAAGAAAACCAGGGAGCCCATCCCTTTCGGCTCCAACCCATGGTTGCGGAAGCAGAGTCATAAAACCTTACCAGTGACACAACTGTGTGCCAATTAAACTACATTCAGGGACAGTTTTCACGAACACCAATATGATCCTCTTTGGTTTTTTAAACTTTTGTTGTTGTTGTTTTGTTTTTTGTTTGTTTGTTTGTTTTTTGAGACAGGGTTTCGTTGTAGTTTTTTTAAGAGCCTGTCCTGGAACTAGCTCTTGTAGACCAGACCAGGCCAGCCTCAAACTCACAGAGATCCACCTGGCTCTGCCTCCCGAATGCTGAATTAAAGGCATATGCCGCCGCCACCACCGCCCAGCAGCTTTTTAGCTTCTTAAAAATGTAGATGCACAGGTCAGGGTGAGGGGACTGAAGAGATAGCACAGTGGTTAGCAGCGCTTCTTGGGTTCCAATCTGAGCACGCCTGTGGCAACTTACAGCTATCCATAGCCCCTGGTCTAGAGAATCCAACACCCTTTTCTGCACCCTGTTTACACACAGGCATATACAATGTGCATCGAATGTACCTATAGGCAAAACACTCATGCACACTTTGGGGCCGAGGATGGAGTTCAGCGGTAAAGAGTGTGCTTAGCATGCTCAGGTACATGGGTTATGTCCTCACCACCAAAAACTAAAAAACAAAATTGATATATCAGTCAGGAAGCTAAAGCAGAAAGATTGCACATTGGAGGCCAGCCTGGGCCACATAAAAAGATACTGTCTCAAAAGATATCAAAAGAAAAAATTTTAACCCACACATTAACTGGCAGGAGTACGGGGGCGGAGCTGGGGGTTGAGGCTTAACTAAGCAGTGTCAGTAAGAGACGGAGTTTAAATATGAGAACAAAGGCTTAAAGGTAAAAGAAGACTGGGAGCCGGGTGGTGGTGGCGCACGCCTTCAATCCCAGCACTCAGGAGGCAGAGGCAGGCAGATCTCTGTGAGTTCGAGGCCAGCCTGGACTATAAGAGCTAGTTCCAGGACAGGCTCCAAAGCTACAGAGAAACGCTGTCTCAAAAAAACAAAACAAAACAAAACAAAAAAAGGCTCACAACCACCTATAAGTCCAACTACAGGGGATCATCTGGGGTCTTTGGCCTCAGCAAGAACCTGAAGTCATGTGTAAATACCACACTGAGACACATACACATAATTAAAAATAAAAAATTTTAAGTTGTTTGATGTAAGTTGATACCATGTGCTTATTCGAGTGGGTTCTGGGTAGGGGAGGAGGAAGCAGGAGGGGGGATTAGATTTCATCACACAATTGCAAGTTGTTTTCTACAGCCAAAGCTGTATGACCATAAATGGGGTGGGGGGTGGGGGGGAGGAAGAGAGGATAGGGGCAGGGAAATGACTTGGAAGGGTGGATCTGTAGCACCCTGCAGTAACTGTGATTGACAGCAGTTAACTATAGATTTCAAAAGAGCCAGAGAAGCCTGTAACTGTTCTCAACGCAAAGAATGGTCAGTGTCTGAGGTGACAGGCGAGACTCTGAGCTGGCCCATGGTCACTGTGGACTGGGATTGGAATGCTACACTGACCCACGCTCACTATGCACCTCCTAGTTCAGTCTGTGGCTGATGTATGTGAACAGCAGACAACCTCAGGGATTGGTCCCTGCCTTTCCCCTTGCTTAAAACAGGGTCTCTTTGTTGTTCACAGTTTCCACGCCAGACCAGCTGGCCCATAAACTTCCTCTTGTCCCCACCTCCCGCCCCGATCGATATAGGAGAACCGGGATTACACAGTCCTATTACTGCATCCGGCTTTCCCAGGAACTCAGGCCTTTATGCTTACACACCAAGTACTCTACCCATTGAGCCATCCCCCCAGCCAGATTGACACCCATTAAAAAATATATGTGTTAAAAATATTTATGAGATTACCATAAAACCTTCATCTGGCGATGGATGGAGATAGAGACAGAGACCCACATTGGAGCATTGGTCTGAACTCCCAAGGTCCACATGAAGAGCAAAAAGAGAGAGAACATGAGCAAGGAAGTCAGGACCGCAAGGGGTGCATCCACCCACTGAGACGGTGGGGCTGATCTAATGGGAGATCACCAAGGCCAGTTGGACTGGAACTGATGGAGCATGTGATCAAACCGGACTCTCTGAATGTCGCTGATGGTGGAGGCTGACAGAGAAGCCAAGGACAATGGCACTGGGTTTTGATTCTACTGCATGGACGGGCTTTGTCGGAGCCTAGTCTGTTTGGATGCTCACCTTCCTGGACCTGGGGGGAGCAGAGAGGACCTTGGACTTCCCATAGGGTAAGGAACCCTGACTGCTCCTTGGACTGGAGAGAGGGGAAGGGGGAGTGGAGGGAAGAGGGAGGAGGGGAGGAGGTGGAAATTTTCAATAATAAATAAATATTTAAAAAAATATATTTATGAGGGCTGAGGAGATGGCCTAGTGGTTTAGAGAACTGGTTGCTTTTGGAGAAGTTCTGGGTTCAATTCCCAGCACCCACATAATGGCTCACCATCATCTGTAACTCCAGTTCCAAGGGATCCAATACCCTTTTCTGACCTCTGTGTGCACCAAGAGGCATGCACAAGGTACACATGTGGGCAAAACACTCATACATATGAAACCAATAAATAGATACATTTTAAAAAACATTTATTCAAGGGGCTGGAGAGATTGCTCAGCAGTTAAGAGCACATACTGCTTCTGGTCTCAGCACCCAAGCCAAGTGTTTCACAACCACCTGGTGAACCACTCCAGCTCCAGCCCCAGGGTGACCCAACATCTCTGGCCTCCACAGGCATTACATGCACATACACATAATTTAAAATAAACCTTTAAAAATATTACTCAAGCCAGATGTGACAACTCACACCTTTAATCCCAGCACTCAGGAAGCAGAAACAGGTGAATCTCTGAGTTTGAGGCCAGTCTGATCTACAAAGACAGTTCCAGGACAGCCAAGGCTACACTAAGAGGCCCCATATCAAAAAAAAAAAAAAAAAAAAAACAAATAAATAAATGTGTAAATGAATATTGTGGCCAAACATGATGGTTCATACCTTCCATTCCAGCACTTGGGAGGCAGAAGCAGACAAGTCTCAGTGAGTTCGAAGCCAGCCTGGTTTATATAGTGAGTTCCGGGGCAGCCAGGATTAAGTATAGAAACCCTGACTCAAAAGCTAATAAATAAACCTCACGCTGCATACCTTAAATATATGTAATTATTTATATGCTAATTACATTAATAAGGTTGGTGGAAAACTGGTTTTTCGTTTTGTTTGTTTTGTTTTGTTTTTGAGATAGGGTCTTACTAAGTGGCTGTGGCCTGAAACTTGCTATGTAGACGAGACTGGCCTCAAACTCATAGAGATCCAGCTGCCTCTGCCTGCCAATTAAAGATGTGTATCACTACACCTGAAAACCTGAGTTTAGCCCCGTAACCACGTGTTAGAAGGAGAGAGCTGACTCCTAAAAGTTGTCCTCTGACCTCCACACAAAATTCACGTATGACCCCCCCAACACACACACACACACATACACACATACACACACGATATAAAGTAATAAAAGTTATAAAAAAGAGTTTCATGGTGGTGTACACCTGTAATATAGCAATTGGGGGGTAGAGACAAGAGGATCAGCTCAAGGCTAGCTTCAGCTACATAGCAAGTTCAAGGCTAGCCTGGGCTACATGAGATCCTATTTCAAAAGGGAAAAAAAGTCTAAAATCAATGGTCTAAGGTACTACCTCAAAGAGAGGGAGAAGGTGACTGGGTGGTGATGTACCCCTTTAATCCTAGCACATGGAAGGTAGAGGCAGGAGGATCTCTGTGAGTTTAAGCACAGTCTGAGTCACATAGTGATTTGGGGGCTATCCAGGGCTGTATAGTGAGTCCTGGTCTTAAACAAACAAATGAGAGATAGTTAGATGTGGGTGATAGATAGATAGATGGATGGATAGAGAGATAGGTTAGATAGATAGAGATATACTTGTTTGAAAGTATCAATATGATTAATAACACCGAGTTGAGCACTCTGAAAGAGTGGATTGTGCAGCAAATGAATTGCATCTCAGTAAATGTGGAAACCATTTAGATACCCATCACCATGGGGAAGCAACAGCAACATACAAAAGGCCATTACTGAGCCCTGAGGACGACTGACATTCTTATACGTGCTACAGTGTGATGGCCTTAGAAACGTTGTGTTCAGAGAAAATCGCCCGTCACAGAGCACAAATATCACATGATCCTACTTAAAGAAAATGGATAATCCAGAGACAACCAATCCAGCAGAAGTCACTAGAGACTGGAGAATAATGAAGGGGGGTGGTGTTGCTTACTGGGTCCAGAGTTTCTGTGTGGGATAATGACAATTTTCTGGAAATGGATGGTAGAGCTGATCACATGACATAATGAAAGTGCTTAACACCACCAAGCAATGCATCAAAAATTGATCAAAACAGTTAGTTTTATGCTAAAATATTTTATCACAATAAAAAGCATTCCTGGAGCTCAGTGGTTAAGAGCGCTGGCTGCTCTTCCAGAGAGCCTGAGTTCGGTTCCCAGCAACCACATGGTGGCTTACAACCACCTGTAACTCTGCCAGCTCCAGGAGATCCAACACCATCTTCTGGTCTCTCCAGGCATGTGCAAGTACACTAGTGCACACTTACTTACACGTATGCATGTGCACACACACACACAGTGAATAAATAATATTCGATTCATATTCTAAAAAGAAGCAAGCTACCAGATATTACAAGGCAGAGCCACAGTGACTAAGACAGGAACAGACGATGGGACCAACCAGAGATTAAACATATACATGGAAACATCGTCCAGCAGGAAGCGGACCTCCAAAGCTGTGGAGGGAAAGTCCGATTGGGCAAATGGTGCTGTAGAATCTGATAAGCTATGGAAAGAAAAATGAGGCAAGACTCTGGCTTACATTATAAACAAAGCAGGTGCCAACTACATTGAAGGTGGTGCCTCAGTGGGAGAGCAAGGTGCCGGTTCAAACCTCAGCACGGTGCAGATGTGGGGCTGTAAGGCATGTGTGATGAAGCTCAGGAATTAAAAGGAGAGAAGGAGCCGGGCAGTGGTGGCGCACGCCTTTAATCCCAGCACTCGGGAGGCAGAGGCAGGCAGATCAGATCTCTGGGAGTTCGAGGCCAGCCTGGTCTACAAGAGCTAGTTCCAGGACAGGACCAAAGCTACAGAGAAACCCTGTCTCGAAAAAGCTAAATAAATAAATAAATAAATAAATAAATAAATAAATAAATAAAGAGAAGGAATAGAGAAAGAACAGAAGGCCCCCAGCAGAAACGACATATTGAAATCTCACCAATGTAGTTATTCGGTAGATAAATTGGCAACAGTGACAGGTATCAAATAGGAGAAAGATGTTCTTACCGTCTGAATGGCTAAAGCCCAGCATTTAACAGGACCTGAGCAAGAGATGCAAACAGATCTGAAGGCACCAGGTAGCTCTTGACAGAGGTTGAACAACTGTAGGTTTATGGGTAGGGCTTTGCCCTGGTAGACACAGAACTTTAAATTAAATTTTCACATATACGGTTGGACAGTGGTGGCGCACACCTTTAATCTCAGCACTCAGGAGGCAGATGCAGGTGGATCTCTGTGAGTTTGAGGCCAACCTGGTCTACAGAGTGAATTCCAGGACAGCCAGGGCTGCACATAGAAACCCTGTCTCAAAACACAGACACACACACACACAAACAAAAAACAATAACAAAAAATTTCCACATACAAGTGCAAAGAATGTGGAATGTTTTGACACGTAGAAGGGGCAGACAGCGCAGTCCCCAGCTCCTACCCACAGTGGGGTACTGTTGACTCTCTTTCCCCTCTGGTTGGGGATACATGAGCTCTGCCCACAGGACAAAGGTCTGCAAAGCATGAGAACTGGCAGCCTGGGCACAAGTGCCCTTCTCTGTCTGATGACATAAAATGGCTTGGAGGTCATTTATTTTGCTCACTGGTTTTTTACATGGTTTTTCAACTCTTCCTCGGCAGGTGATCTCTAGCCCATCTGAGGATGTAGACAAATTGATGCTTCTGCTTTCTGGTTTGGGTGCGTCCGAGCTAATCTAAGGATTCCACGGAGACTCAAGGGAGACTTCAGCCAGCAGCAGGTGCGCAGCGGCAGAACACATTCTGGGCTTGGATACTGATTTCCACCTTGGTCTCTCAATACTGTGCTCCAAGAGTGGCAGGATATGATGAATAATGCTGCTATAAACATAGCTGAGCAAGTGCCCTGTGGTATGATTGAGCATCTCTCATGGATATGCCCAAGAGTGCTATCACTGGGTCTTGAGGTAGATTGATTCCCAATTTTCTGAGAAACCACCATACTGATTTCCAAAGTGTACAAGTTTGCGTTCTCACCAGCAGTTGGAGAATTCCCCAACAAGGACACTTGTCCAACTATGTTCATAGGACCTGTTCCTAATGCTTGAGTTGGCTCTTTGGAGCCTATTCCCTTTGGTAGGTTGACTTGCCCAACCTTGATGAGGAGCTTGGTCCTGCCTCGGCTTGATAATGCTATGCTTTGTGAACCCCCATGGGAGGCCTGACCCTTCTGAATGGAGATGGAGGAGAAGTGGATTGGGAGGAGGGGTAGGAGGGAGGAAGAAGGAAGGAGGAAGGGGGGAACTGTGGTTAGTATGTAAAATAAATTAATTAATTAAAAAAGACGGTGGCAGGAATGTCCTCTACTGGCCTGCAGTGGGCCTCAGGTGTCCTCTGGGGTCTTCTTGTCTTCTTGTCTACTGAGAAGTTCCTGGAACATGCCAGCACCATGGAGGCATCCCCTTCTTTCAAGGATGAGCTGCTGTGTTGAATTTTGGGGTCACGGGGAATGCTTCCCATCTGGTTATTGCACACCGAATATGACCTCCATTGTCTCATCTCTTCTGTGCTCTCAGGGTCCAAGAACAGACATGTGGACCAAGGTGGGCTGTCTTGATTAACAAGAAGAGTGGGGCTCCCTTTACCCTCTCCTTCCACTTCCCATCCTACCCTGATAACATGGAGGCTCACATGGTTGAGGCCTTGAGTCCCAGCAAAAAGAACCTTGAGAGGTTAAGGGGTGAACCAAGGGTCCAGGCTATCCAGTAACAGTCCAGGTGGGGCCACAGAGTATCCAGATACAGGGAAACAATATAGAGCCATCCTATGACCTGCTGGTGCCCTCAGAGGTTACTGCTATATACTCTCAACAGCGCCCAGGTATGAGGCCACACCTCTTCAGGGACGGGGGAGGCAGATGAATCATGTGGTCATAGATGGGGCTGGAAGGGTGGCTGAAACCTCCACAGGGCCTCCTGCCTACTATACATTGTCGGAAGGAAAGGTCATGGCAACTCTCCCAGCAGGCCTATGATGTATCAGCTACTGTGGGTACCAGAGGTGTCCCCTGTGCCCCTCCCAGTGGCCCACACAGCCTGCTCAGTGTGTGCAGAAGATATGATGCTAAGAGGAACCCAGGCACTCTCTGCCCTCCCAGTTCTGCAGCAGGGATGAGCTGCACACAACCCCAGCCACATCATCCCATTCCACAGCATCCATAGAGCACATCCAGGAAAGGCGCCATTTGTGTGCTCAAGAATGTGGGCTTGCCAGGCGGTGGTGGCGCACGCCTTTAATCCCAGCACTTGGGAGGTAGAGGCAGGTGGGTTTCAGTGAGTTCGAGCCCAGCCTGGACTGCAGAACTAATTCCAGGACAGCTAGAGCTGTTACACAGAGAAACCATGCCTAGAAAAACAAAAACAAAAAGAATGTGGGCTGGCAGAAGCCGCTTGGTGTGTGTCCCGCACTCGTTCTCCTGTCTTCGTGGAGGTAGGCCTCTGCCGCAAACATGCTCCATCAGATCATCGGGCAAGCCAAGAAGCATCCCAGCTTGATTCCTCTCTTCGTATTTATTGGAGCAGGAGGTACTGGAGCAGCACTGTATGTGATGCATCTGGCATTGTTCAATCCAGATGTCAGCTGGGACAGGAAAAACAACCCAGAGCCTTGGAACAAACTGGGTCCCAATGAACAATATAAGTTCTACTCAGTGAATGTGGACTACAGCAAACTGAAGAAAGAAGGCCCTGACTTCTAAACCATGAAGCTCACCATAAAGCTGCTTATAATGAAGGTCTTTCAGAAGCATCCGCACAATTTTCCACTTGACCAGGAAAGACTCCTCTGAATGCATGAAATCATGTTGATTTTTTGGAGTTTATTAAACTGATGAATAAATCTTTGAAACTTGATAATGTTTCATTAATTAATGCTGAAAATCCATATGGGACTTTATGGCTAGGGTATATGAAATAAAATACTAAAATAAAAAAAAAAAGAATGTGGGCTTAATGTGAGTTCTGTTTATGAACCCAAGAGGCCTGAGTCAAGTGGTACGAGCCTGTAATCCCAGCACTCAGGAGGCAGAGACAGGTGGATCTATGTGAGTTTGAAATCAGCCTGGTCTATAGAGTGAGTTTCAGGACAGCCAGGACTACACCAAGAAACACTGTCTTGAGAAACAAAACCAAAAACCAAACAAAAACACCCACATCAGACCCCCCCAAAAAAGATAAAACAAGAACAAACATCAGAATAGGACAAAATGACAACCAAGAAAAAGAGCCGAAGAAAAATCACAAAACACACACACACACACACATTTGCACACACATACATTTGCACACACAGAAATTCCAGAAAAACACAAAACTGGAAGCTATAATATATGTGCAAGGGACCTGTAAAGTAAGGGAAAAAAAGCCTCAGTTTACCGTTCTGAGGCAAGGAACCTCCAAAGATGAGGTTGGGTCTCTGTGTTGGCCATCTACTCCTGCGCATGAGGCTGACTCTCAAGTGTGGTTTGTTTCCCCAGTAAGACTCTTTTAGAGAGAACTAATTTTTTTTTTATTTGTAAGTGGTTATTGATAGAAGCTAGTTTCCAGGTTAAAGGCGTGCGCCACCACCGTCCTACTAGATGACTGTTTTCTAAGGAGAGACAGAAAGGGTTTGGATCCATATGGGGAAAGAGCAGGGAGGGGAGAAGGAGGGAAAACCATAATCTGAATGTATTTGATCCTTGGAACTCACATGGTGGAGCAAGAACCAATCTCGAAAATCATCTTCTGACCTCCATGTCTTTGTGGATAAAGACAAATGAATAAATAGGAAAATGAGTCAACAGACATTTTAAATAGAAATAAATAAATGTAAAAATAACAGCGAGAGAACCTTAAGCATGAATAACACACAGGCCCCAGTCACCATTGTCCCTAATCAGACACCTCAGCTGGAAGGAGACTGGAGGTCAGGGTCCACAAGCCACAGTGACAGCCCACCCAGCTCACGTCCCGTTCAGACCACTGCTCTGCTTGAACAGCCACTCAGGCCTCTCATTAGCCACTAATTGCTGCCCGTGCGGGCTCCCCCGGGGCCGTTGCTGGGATCCCACCTGTTGACAAGATGTAGTGGCCCCAGAAGGACAAAACCGTGAGTTGATTATGCCCTAATGATGCGCTCATTGCCCAACAGTAGTTGCCTTCAACAAATAAATCTCATCGGTTCAGGCTCGGTCACTGAGTCTTACTTCACACTGGGCTTTAATGAGGTAGGATGAGCACAAGGCTATGGCAGTCCGGGCTCAGTGCCACCAGCACCATTGCAAAGTCTTCCTACAAAAGGCCACTTTATATTGAGAGAGATGCCACCTGAGCCCACAATACAGCATACACTTGTAGTGGGGAGCCCACCCCTTGCAAGGAGCCCAGCACCCCAGTGGGGCCTTTCCCACGGGGAAGTTCCTACAATTCAAGTCATCAGGGACAGGATGAAACACGTTGGCCTTATGTCCACCTACACACAAGAGTGGTGACCCCCATACCTGTCGGGGACCTAGGCTGATTCACCCGCAACTTACTGAGTGTGAGGAGATCTCAGCTGGCCACTGTCACAATCAGCTTTGGCACTGTGACAAAATCCTGAAATAATAATAATAAACTAAAAAGAGGAAGAGGGAGAAGGAGAAGAAAACAAAGAAGAAAAGGGAAAAAAGAGGGGCTGAAGAGATGGCTCAGAGGTTAAAGGAGCTTACTGCTCTTGCAGAGGCCCAGAGCTCAGTTCCCAGCACCTACATCAGGCTGTTCACAACTGCCTGTACTCCAGCTCCAGAGGATCAGACTCCGTCTTCCAAGGGCACGCACGCACATTTAAGAGGTATAGAAAAAAGGCTGGGGATACAGCTTCGTTGTTGGAAGCATGGAACCCTGTGTTCCGTCTGAGGGCTGTATAAACTGGGGGTGATGGTGCTTGTCTGTAACCTCAGCATGCAGAGGTAAAGGAGTGTTGCAAGTTCAAGGCTAGCCTCAGCTACAGCGAGTATGAGGCTAGTTTGAGCTGCATGAAATCTTGTCTTAAAGAGAAAACGGAAGGAAGGAAGGAAGGAAGGAAGGAAGGAAGGAAGGAAGGAAGGAAGGAAGGAAGGAAGGAAGAAAGGAAAGCAGAGATAGAGGGAGGAAGGGAGGGAGGGAGGGAGGAAGGAAGGAAGGAAGGAAGGGAGGGAGAGAGTTGAGTATTGGAGGTTTCAGTTCACCATCACTTGGCCCTGTCACCTTCAGGCCTAGTGTGTGTGTATGTGTGTGTGTGATCACATGGTATACCTTGCATAGCATCTGGGAAGCAGAGCGACGGGGAGGCCCTTGAGAGCAACTAACTCCCCTACATACCCTACCCCTGCCGACTGGACAGCATTCCCTGAAGGAGCCTCTCGTAGCTCCATGGAGCCAGGTCTTTACACATGGACCCAAAGGCACATTTAAGATCCAAACCACATCAGATACACACACACACACACACACACACACACACACACACACACACCAAAATAGTGAGTGCCAGCTCATAGAGCAGGTGAGAGGCACAAGGCCACACACCCACCCTGAACTTGGACTGGTCTGACCCCAGGTGCAGGCAACCTCCAGCCCAGCATTAGGCCCACGTGGGATGTGGCATCCTCTACCCCTCCCACCTATTTGCCTAGCTGCTCTCAGGCCCTGGACTCATTAGCCAGATGAGGCCCCTGACAGATGGAGTGAGAACCTGGTTGAGGAGGCTCCGTGGGCATAGGCACCCTCCCACCCCTCCGGGGCCTCAGAGTGGCGGTAAACACCTGTGTATCCTCTGAGCCTGGGGGAGCACAGGCAAGTGCAGCTTGAAGGAGGGGGAACCCCACTTCTCCTTTCTGAATTTTGTAGCGCAATATCTTTAAACCCAGCATAGGAAGGACTGTTGGAGAACACAGGGCTGAAAACTCCCTCCTGGCAGCGCTCGACCCACGGCCCCTTCATTTACTTACTTACTCATTTTGAGGCAGGGTCTCATGTATTATAGCCCTGACTGGCCTCAATCTTGCTAAGTAGCTGAGCATGGCCTTGAACTTCTGACCTCACTGCCTCCACCTCCCAAGCGCTAAGATGGTAGCTGATAGATGTCTGGTTTAGGCAGCACTAGGGATTGAAACCCAGGTTTTGTACCAGTTGGGAAGCGCTGTCAACTTGAGCTATTATCTAACCCATTTTTATTTTTGAGATTAAGTAGCTCAAGCTGACCTCACAGTCCTTTCTTCTCAGCCACCAGAGTGCTAAGATTACCTCTGGCTGTACCACTCAGCCCTGCCCCCACCCCAGGGTCCTTTTATACCCACAGTACGGAGCCAGTCACACTGACTCTGGGCCAGCTCTAGGCTCTCTCCTGTTTGCCATCCATACTAGCTTGCTTTTCTATAGCTGTGATAAGACACCGTGACCAAAAGCAACTCAGGAGAAAAGGGGTTATTGTGCCTTACAGGTTAAAGTCCATCACCCGCAGGAGCCAGAGCCAGAGCTCAGGGTAGAGGCCTGGGGACACACACTGGAGCAGAGACCGTGGATGAATGCTACTGACTGGCTCTCTTTCCAAGGCTTGTTCAGCCTGTTTTCTTATACAACCCAGGATTAACTGGCCGGGAGTGGAAACTGCCCACAGTTGCCTGGGCCCTCCCACTTCAATCATTAATAAAGAAAATAACCCGCAGGCCCGTCTGATGGCGGCAACCCTTCAGTGGGGAGCCCTCTTCTCAGGTAACTCTGGTTTCTGTCAGGTTGAGGAAAACCAGTTCGCCATCTGTCCCCACAAGGTATGGTGACATCAAAGGTCTCAAGGTGATCTTTGGCTAAGCTGGACCCCAAGTCTAGCGACGGTAGTTTCACAAGAGAAGCTCAGAGACACGTAGAGGTGATCACGCGGAAACAAGGGCTGGAGCTGTGTGTTCAAAAGCTCTGGAACCCCTGAAAGATGGATGGGGCGGGAAAACCTCTGCCCCACAGCCTGGGGAAGGTGGGATGCACTGCAGAGCCCAGATGTCAGACTTTTCATGTCCAGAGCTGTGAAAATAAACTTCTATTGCTCTAAGCACCCTGTCGTGGCCATCCGTCGCAGCAGCCTCGGGGTACTGGCACACGGTACGTCTTTACGGGTGGTGAAACTGGTACAGTTCAGGGAAGAGACTAGGCTATGGGCGAGCCTCAGTGTGCACCACACGGCCAGCAGGACGTGCCTGCTTCCCCCAGTTGGGTGGCAAGTTGGTACCTGTGGACAAATGAGACTCTTGAGTACCCAGGGCAGCCAGAGATGTCCAAGGAAAGGAATGCCACCCTGTGGTATGGTGTCCCAGCAGCTGAGGCCCTGCTGGTTTCTCCCAGTGTCCCTGGTTGGCCCCTATGTCCTCCTTTCCCCTTCCTGACGTCTGTAAACCCTACAGCTCGCAGAGTCTGACTTAGGGACCTGCACAGGGGAAGCACATGGCAAATACCAACTAATGATGATGATGAAACAATTTGCAAAATAGAAGCTTGGGGACCCAGGGGCCTGACATCTACACAGAGCTAGTGCCACAGGGAAATGAGTTAACGAAAGATGTCTGAGGGGTGGCGGCCCCCAGCAGAAGAATAACCTCATGTGTGTGTGTATGTGTGTGTGTGTGTGTGTGTTTAAGACGGAGAGAGAAAGAGAATCAGAAACTGTGATCCTATTTTACGAACCAGAAACTAGCCCCAAAGCTGATGAGATCACATGCCCAGCATGCAAGAACCCGAATTCATCCTCAGGTAGTGAAATAAAACAAAACTCTTCAACTTAACTCTGTTGGTCTCTTGTAAGTGACAGACAGATGGGTAAGCTTGAGACTGAATGTCCTGGATTCAAGGCCACTCCAGAAGCTGAGGTCACTGAGTTTTCAATCTCCACTCTTTTGTTGTTTGTTTGTTTATAAGAGTCTTACAGGGTAGTCCTAGCTAGCCTGTGTTCACTATGCGACCCAAGCTGGTCTCAACCTTGAAGGAATTGGGTTGGCAAAATGGCTCAGCAGGTTGCCAACTTGACAACCAGAGTTCAATTCCTGGAAGCCACATAGACTGGGAAGATGAGAAGCAATGCTACAAAGTTGCTCTCTGACGCCCATGTGCTCACTCTCTTCATACTGGCAAATGCCTGGCTTGACACACATACATGCTTGCACACACAAGATACATTTATTCTAAGATTCATTTATGTTTATTTTATGTATATGAGTATTTTGCTTTTATGTATCCACAGAAGTCAGAAGAGGCCATGGGCTCCCCAAGAACTGGAGTTATAGTTTTGAGTTGCCGTGTGGGTGATAGAAACCCAGCTGAGGTCCTCTGCAAGAGCAGCCAGTGCTCCTAATAGTTCACCCATCTCTCCTGCCTCATACATAATTATTTTTTGTTTGTTTTTTGAGACAGGGTTTCTCTGTGTAGTTCTGGCTGTCCTGGAACTCAGTCTGTAGACCAGGCTGTCCTTGGACTCAGAGAACCACCTCCCTCTACCTTCCAAGTACTGGGATTAAAGTCGTGTGGTTTAATCTCCTAGCTCATAAATAATTTTTTAAAAATGGAACATCCTGTCTCAACTTCCTAAGTGACAGGATTATGGGCATAAATCATTATACCTGGCTATATCTCCACCCTGTCTTTATTTATTTTTATTTTTTTGGGTTTTTCAAGACAGGGTTTCTCTGTGTCACTTTGGAGCCTGTCCTGGAACTAGCTTTTGTAGACCAGGCTGGCCTCGAACTCACAGAGATCCTCCTGCCTCTGTCTCTTGAGTGCTGGGATTAAAGGTGTGTGCCACTACCGCCGGGCTACCATCCTGTCTTCAATAGCTTTATTAAGATACAAACTCACAAAGATATAATTGACCCATTTAAAGGGTACAATTCACTATGAGTAGTGGTGTTCTCCTGTAACCCCAGTGTTCAGAAAGCTAAATAGGAGATCAAGAGTTTGAAGTCAGACTGGCTGTCTCTGTTTAGGAAAGGAAAGAAAAAAAGTGTAGGGTTTGGTGGGTTTTAGTACATCAGTTTTTGCTTTCTTTTGTGAAATTGCATTTATTTGCATGTGTACATATACATGTATGCGTGCATTGGTGCTGTGCGGTACCTGTGATGGTCAGGGTTGGTTCTTTGTTTCCATCGTATGGCTCCTGGGGATTGGACTCGTGTTATCAGGCTTGCCAACCAGTACCTTTACTTACTGCCTGGCCTATAAGCCACAGGAACCCCCGACTCTACCTTCCCAGTGCTGGGACTGCAGGCACATTCCACTGTGCCCAGTTTTTACATTAGTGCTGGGGTCAAACGTAATTCCTCTTGTTTTCACGGCAACACTTTACCAATGGTCATCTCCTCAGCCTGATTGTAAACATTCTAATGGACATTTTGGTGACATTAGTGATATCACAAGGCCAGGCGTGGCATCACATGCCTTTAATCCCAGCACAAAGAAGGCAGAAGGTGGTGAATCTCTGTGAGTTCGAGACCAGCCTGATCTACAGAGCGAGTTCCAGGACAACCAGGGCTGTTACATAGAGAAACCCTGCCTCAAAAAACAAACAAACAAACAAACAAACAAACAAACAAACAAACAAAAAGACATCACAATGTGAAGCATCAATTTCTGAAGACAGTTACCACCCTGATCAGAAACTTTCTCCCCAACACCCAAGACCAACTTTCGGTTTATGGGTTTGCCTGTTCTGGGTATCTTGCTGAAATGATGTCACACATGTGGTCTCTTCCATGGCTTCATTCACATCCACTTCCTGTAGTGTCTTCAGGGTCACCAGTGTTTAGATGACCAACTGTCAGGACTCTGCTCTTCCTGCTGTATCTGCTGTGGGCCTTGGATAATCCTTTCATTCTGTCAGCTCTCTACTCTGCTTGTTCTTAAAGGTTTGGGGACAAGGGGAGATTGCATCACTCTCCTTCCGAGATTAGAATACACACGCGTGCGCACACCAAACAGAAACTGCTCTCGAACCTGCTTCCGTTAATGTTCTCCCACACTCCTGTCTTAAACTCTCTCTCTCTCTCTCTCTCTCTCTCTCTCTCTCTCTCTCTCTCTCTCTCTCTCTCTCTCTTTTGGAGGGGGGGCAGGGTTTCTCTATGTAGCTTTGGAACTTTCTGTAACTTGCTCTGTAGACCAGGCTGGCCTCAAACTCACAGAGATCCACCTGCCTCTGCCTCCGGAGTGTTCGGATTAAAGGCGTGCGCCACCACCGCCCAGCTCTGTCTTAAAATCTTAACAGCACTTGTCAACTTCATTTTGGGTAAACCCATTCCAAAGTGAACCAAAGATAATTTTGTGCTCTCCTGCAAATGATGTTCTCCTGATGTATCTGGGTCCTCGCTTGAAGGAAACCCGGACCCCACCGCTACGTGCTGCGGGAGAGATTCTGGGGTTTCATTTTTTGCATTCTTTGCCTACACTACCCCTGTACATCACCACAATCCAAGGGAGGGACGGGAAAACTGAACTCTGAGGAACTTGGTGTTTTGCGTCCCGTGGGCTGAGAGCTCAAGAACGCCAGCAGAGGGCGCGCACCCTTTCCAAAGTTTGCCCATGGGGAAAAATGAGCATGCGTCGGAACTTGCGTTTTCCGGCAGAGTGGCGGAAGAGTCCTATCATTTGTGTCATTTTGCGACACCCGCGTGCGACGCTCAGCGGCAGTGAGGCTGTCATGGCGTCGCCCTTCAGTGGGGTACTACAGCTGACCGACCTGGATGACTTCATCGGGCCGTCTCAGGTGGGCCGGCAGTGGGCAAGTCGCGCAGGAGGAGGGGCCGGGCCTTGCCGCGCGCAGCGGGAAACCTCTCCCACCTGTCTCCTTTCCTGAGCATGAGACCCGACCCAGGGCCCAGGGTCTCAGTCAGTCTGGTTCCCTTCTTACCAACACAGACAGCTAAGGCCAGGGAGGGCTGGGCAACTAGCCATTGGACCCCAAGATGTCCAGGAGGGACTAACAGAAGCTATGGGAGTATTTAGGGTGACAGGAAGGCTTAATGTCACAAAAAAGGGTGTTCCTAGTAGTGTTATCCAGCTTGTGATGCAGAAACACAGTTGGGGCTGGACAGCCTCCACATCTGTTAGACTTCTCGTCCCAACCCTCTCTCAGAGCCAGTTTGTTCATCTCAGTGGAAGGGACCATGTTGAAGGGATGGGTGAGATGTCCACGTGGGCCACAGCCATAACTAATGTTCTTGGCCTTTCCTTGTGGATGATACAAGGGAGTCCAGATGGCCACACCTGAAAACAAGACCTGGTGTGCTTGCCTGAGTGTTCCTTTGTCCCCAGAGGTAGTAGTCTGTAGCCAAGTCCCACGAAGAGCGGTCAGCTGCCACACAGGCAGGATGATCTGGGGCATCTGGCCTGGGACTGGACATCTGGAAGGCCATCTCCTAGAAGGCCACCAAGGGTCTGGAGATGTTAAGGAGAGGCAGAGAGACATGAAATTTCATCAGTGGCCGGGATTGGAGGTGACTTCCAGATGTTTCCGAGAAAAGCATTCCTGCCTGGCCATGTCTGACCTAGGAAGGACAGGCTTGTCGAGGGCTTCTGCAGACATTAGCTTGCGTACGGAGTGAGCACCAGATCCTGCTGATCTGGACCTGGAGAGAGAATGACCTTGATGCTGTCTTCACCTTGTACAGAAAAGGATGGGCAACCAGAGCTCAGCATGGCTTTAGTGGCATGAAGGTGGTGGAACTGGCCTTGGTGGCGAGCCTCACTCTGGCCAGCAGCCAGCCAGCCCCAAGGCCCAGCATCCTCCAGAGTTACCTTCCCCTAATAGAGCCTGTTTTGGGGTCTTTTCATGGCGCAGAACTGCATCAAGCCTGTGAAGGTGGATAAGAAGCCGGGAAGTGGCATAGCCAAGATTCACATCGAAGATGACGGAAGTTACCTCCAAGTGAACCCAGTAAGGAGCCAGAGGTCTCACCGCATCCCTGATGGGGGCGGTGGCAGCTGGGGTGTGTGTCCTGGGAGGCAGATCTGAAACAAACCCCATCCAGTCAGATCTGGCCACCCTGAAACTCCCTGCACCTCACCAGCTTTCTCATTGCACATAGTTACCATGGGGAGCTGGGAGGGTGAGTAGGGATGCCCAGGTCGGCCAGCCTGTCCTGTTCTGCACTGGGCAGAGAGTGCTTTTGTGGAGATGGTGGATTTTTCCCACCTCCCCTTGACCCCTACCTCTAATAGCATAAGACTTTGTGGTTTTGGCCCCTCAAGCTGCCTTTAAATGAAAACTAACCCTGACTAGCTGCTCTTTGTACTCTAAGGAATTGCTTTGGAATCCCATGCCCCACTGCACTGAGAACCCTGAATCGGGGCGGGGCCTAGCATGGGTCTGGAGAATGAGTGTGCAGAGCCCTGTGAACAGTGGAGAGCAGGATCCAGCTGTGGCAGAGAAGGCCGGCTGTTTGTCCACAACAGTGACCTTGTGACACCATAGCACCAGCTAGACCCCAGTGCACCAGGAGGCCCTGGTTCTCAACAAGGGGTCCCATGGATGGAGGGACAGAGGAAGGAGCCCATCACCATTGTGCTGGGCTTTAAGGACAAGGGGCCTCATCTTCATGGTGCTGCTGCGGCCAGGCCTTGGGTCTCTTGGTGTGGGTTAACCTCAGGTTGGGGCGTTGGTGCAAAGCACGGGCTCAGAGAACAGTTCGAGGGACTTCTAACCCTCCAGCCTTACTTCTCTGGTCAGTTTGGACCCCTGTAGCTCACCTGCCCTATCTCAGACCATTCCTGCATCTGTGGGAGGGTTGAGGGGCTCAGGCTGAGTTGAATCTACTGTCCTAAAAAAAGGAAAGTCAATAAAAATGAAGAGTGGGTGGCAAACAAATCCCCAGTCGTCTCTCCTGCTGCCTGTAGCTGATGTGAATGGGAGTCGAAAGGCTACTTGGAGCCGGGTGGTGGTGGCACTCACCTTTAATCCCAGCACTCGGGAGGCAGAGGCAGGCAGAACTCTGTGAGTTCGAGACCAGCCTCTGGTCTACAGAGCTAGATCCAGGACAGGCTCCAAAGCTACAGAGAAACCCTTGGAATGACTGCCCTGCCCATCCCCCACAAGCCCCTGTGCTCTAGATTCTGTTCACCTGCAGGATGGAAGAACCCAGAAGCTGGAGAAGGCCAAGGTGTCCCTGAATGACTGCCTGGCGTGCAGTGGCTGTGTCACCTCCGCAGAGACAGTACTCATCGCCCAGCAGAGTCATGAGGAGCTGCAGAAGGTTCTGGATGCTAATAAGGTGAGCAGTGGGATCAGCCCCAGCAGCCCACAACATGCCTCATCAGGGGAGACTCACCTGGTTCACCCATCTGGCTTATCGTGACTCCTGTGCATCTTTAGGTTTTTTGGCTCCTGTGTCAGTGTTCTCTGACACTAGAGTGTTAGACCTGGGGCTTTGGGTTCTCAGTGTCAATACAGCCGACTATGGTGCGGCTGATGGCATCTGACCACAGAGGCTGGCCTCTGGCTCTCTGTACGAAGCCTGCACAGCCAGAGACTTTGGCATTACAGGTGGCAGCACCCGGTGAGCAGCGGCTGGTGGCCGTTTCCGTCTCACCCCAGTCCAGAGCGTCGCTGGCTGCCAGGTTTCAGCTGGATCCCTCAGACACTGCCAGGAAATTAACTGCATTCTTCAAAAAAATAGGTAGGTGCAGAACCTGCGGAGAGGCAAGAGCGAGGGCGGCTGGTGTCTCCGCCCCCAAGGCACATGTCACTCACCCTGAACTGAACGTCGGGGCAACGCTCCCTAGTTTGACTTCAGTGTGAAGTTTCACTCTGATGGTTGAGATGGGGACCTTAGGGGAGAAGCCACCTGAGTTCCGACTTTGTACCTTGGTTCCCTGGGTGTTTTATAGTTACTTGATTCTTTTGGGTTTTGTTGTTAGTGTTTGGGTTTTGGAGACTAGGTCTCAGGTGACTGGTCTGGAGCTGATTCCCCTACCTTCACCCAGTAAGGCTTGGAATTACATGCACATGCCGCCTTTGGGTTTGGGTTTGGGTTTTTTTGTTGTTTGGTTTTTGAGGCTCTTACTTTGTAGGCCTGGCTTGCCTGTGTGGTGCAGGCTGGCCTCAAACATACAGTCCTCCTGCCTCAGCCTACCTAGAACTTGCACTACTGTACCCAGCTTCAGTTATTTATTTACATATTTAGGTGTGTGTATGTGTGGGTCACAGGACCATTTTCAGGACTTGGTTCTCCTCTTTCCACCATTTGGGTGGCAGACATCAAACTCAGTCGTCAGGTTTGACAGCAGGACCTTCCCTTGCTGAGCCATCTCACTGGCTCTGGTAACTAGTTCTCAGTGTTGTCACAGCTGTGTGTTCTGCCTTGGGTCAGCTTTAGCTGACCTCTGTGCCAGAAATTGGCGTGGAAGAGGACATGGGTGTTTAGAAAGCCCCCCGCTATCGGGGTCCGAGTACCAGAGTGACCCAGCAGGCCATCCTGGGGAAGTGGAGGGACTGGGCATGGACATTCATGGTGCCACCTCTCCAGAATGCTGCTCCTGTCTGTTAGGAGCAACTTATTGTCCACCGTGACCAGGAGTCTCTCAGGGGACACCTGTGCTCTTGTGTGACACATGTGTATGATGAGGCCTGACACATGCTGTGGTCCCCAGGGTCCTAAGAAAAGCCAGTGTGGGGGTAGGTGGTTCTGAGAAGAGAAGAGCATTCAGTCCCTTATCACCCACGACAGCTCCCAGTCACAGGGAGGACTGAAGAGCCAGGAGCACAGTCTTCCACTGGGGCCTCCCTTCAGCTTCTGGCTTAGGGCGTGCAGGCAGAAGTCTACACATCTCACAGTGATGGAGCAGCTGGTGAGACACATCTGCACAGTCCATGTAGGGGTGCATATGGCCATACAGGTAGCCCCAGCCCTGAGGGATGTGGTTGTCAGAAGGAGGCCAGTGGATAAGGCAGAGATGTCTGTATGCACCATAAGTTAGACCAGAGAAGGCGAAAGCATCCAGGGATCAAACCCTACTGGTATGAAAGACATAAACACATTCAGGATGTTGCCAAGGAGAGTACGTTCTTTAGAAATTCAGTATAGGGGACAGTGGTGGGGCCACTGGACAGCTCTTGGATCATTTAAACAGCAGGTGCTGTGCCTGGTAAAACGGTGCTTCCTAGTGTCCCCATAGAGATGACATGCTATGGCACCACTGGGGCAGAGCCCTGCCTTAGCCTGTGGTCTACAGCGCTGCTCCACTTAGGACACAGATGTCAGATGCTAGTTTTCACCATGGTTACGGCTAAGGCGCATGCTCACCTTCCATCGCCTTCCAGGGGTACACTTTGTCTTCGATACCACCTTCGCTAGGAACTTCAGTCTCTTGGAGAGCCAGAGAGAGTTTGTGCGGCGGTTCCGGGGGCAAGAGAACTCCAAAGAGGCCCTGCCCATGCTGGCTTCTGCTTGCCCAGGTATGTCCAGATCACCAAGTTAGGACTTCAGAGAGGCCTTGCCCATGCTGGCTTCTGCTTGCCCAGGTATATCCAGATCACCAAGTTAGGACTTGATAGACAGACAGCTTGTCAAGGAAAATGGGAGTGATGGGGAGGGGTTATCTGGAGAAGGGTGGAAATGTCAGTACCTAGGAGGTACCTAAGGCCAGGACATCACCTGCAGTCACCAGTTCCCATTGGTGATCACCTAGATGCCAGCCTTCCTCGTGACAGGGATGACGGGAGGAATGTTTTAATGCCACAGTAATTTCTTGTATGAATCGGTCCACCCCCAGAATGTCATGTCACTGACAAGAGGAGAAGAGCCGTTTGTGAACCACCCCCAGGCCTGCCCCATGCACACCCCAGACCTATTTGTTCCCTTTGCCTCAGGCTGGATCTGCTATGCTGAGAAGACACATGGCAACTTTATCCTCCCCTACATCAGCACAGTCCGGTCCCCACAGCAGGTGATGGGCTCATTGGTCAAGGACTTCTTTGCCCAGCAACAGGTAAGAGGACTGGGCGTCCCCAGGCAACATAATGAGGAGCAGCTAGCTGTGACACAGGAGTGAGAGATGGACTTCTGGCTGGCCAGTGATCCTTTGCCTGTAGCCATGGCACCTCTGGCCGTGTCGAGGTGACTGAAACCTAGTGGTCGCTGCCAGTGGAGTAAGCTTGGCCCCCATATCAGTCTCGCTCAGCTTGTCAGGCACCAGGGGCCCCACTTCTGATATGAAGGCACTTCTCACGTGACTCCCCGTCTAGGGAGCAGGGGACCAAGGGCTAGAAGCACAGTCCACAGGCTGCTGGGTGAGCAAATCAGATCTCATCTGAGGTCGTTTCCAGTGAGTCACAGGACCTAGCCTGAAGAGACCCACTGATGGAGGATGAGGAAAGGAGGTGGCTTCCATTGTGCCCGAAACCACGAGCACTAACATCAACCCCGTGTGTCCCCTCTGCATGTGCATGGCCACATTTCCCTCGAGTCTGTGTTGTTTCCACTGTGACCTGTCCGTTCTTTCAAAGGCAGTGAGAGCCTATCTCCTCTGCTGCCACTGGCTGGTAGGGACAGAAGCAGGAGATAATGTATGGCCTGGTCACAGGGTGGCCGTGGACAGAAGCAGGAGGGAATGTATGACCTGGTCACAGGGTGGCCACTTCCGAGCTTGGTTCAGATGGGACTGAAGCTTTTGGTGCTCTCTCTGTAGCATCTGACTCCAGACAAGATCTACCATGTGACTGTGATGCCCTGCTATGACAAAAAGCTAGAAGCGTCCAGACCTGACTTCTTCAACCAGGAGTACCAGACCCGTGACGTGGACTGTGTCCTTACAACAGGTGCAGCCACCCTGCAGATTTCTGCCTCTGCGGTCTCAGGGCTCCCCTCAAGCCAAGCGCTGGAGTCCAGTAGACAGCAGGGGCTTCCCGCAGTGCCGCCCAGGGTCCTATGACCAATGGAACCCCAGTATCGCATCCTTGCTAGTTCAGAAATGAGTCTTGAGGGCAGGCAAGGTCTCCCCGGCTCCCTTTGCAATGCTCCAGGCAGGAATGCCTTCCAATGGGTCTGAAGAGGCTGACTGGACTCGCCATCCCAACACAAGCTGGCGTGAGTGTCCCTCTGGGGACACAGACAGCTTGGCATTCTGAGACCAACTAGAGCATGTGCTGTGTCCTCTGCAGGAGAAGTCTTTAGGCTACTGGAGGAAGAAGGCGTCTCACTCGTGGAGCTGGAGCCTGTGCCCCTGGATGGCTTGTGAGTTGGTGGTGGGAACTGAGAACCTTTATTTGGGATCAGATGCTGCCTGTGGGGTGGGGCAGTGCCTCGTCCCCTCCTTTCTACCCAGGCTCCTTCTGGTCGACTCCAGACCTCCCCACAGCCTGGCTGGGGCCCAAGAGTGGCTGAGTTACAGTGTCAAAGCAGAGCCTTCTCTAGAAGCCATCTGAGCTTCCCAGGGCCACCATAAGAACAGTTCTTAAGGTCTGACTACAAGGGACTTGAGCTGTATTGAGCCCCAGCCTCCTGCACTGACCCGCCCCTCTCCCAGAACCAGTAGTGTGTCTGCTGAGGAGCCCACCAGCCATCGGGGTGGCGGCTCAGGAGGCTACCTGGAGCATGTGTTCCGGCACGCGGCCCAAGAGCTCTTTGGAATCCATGTGACAGAAGTTACCTACCAGCCCATGAGGTTAGCAGGGCAGACACTGAAGTGAGCCTGGGGGAAAAGACCTCTGGATCCCTTCGCACAAGTGGGCCTCCTCTTATGAGCGTGAGGCGTGAGCGCGCGCCTCAGTCTCCTCAGTAGTGGTCCTGAGCCTGGGCGATATATGCAAGGACCAGCAGGGGCCTGGTATGGGGTCAGCCCCTGGGGCTGGGCTGTCATTCCTTGCTGGGCTTCATGGCTGCCCTGTGCTAGTTAGGGAGATCAAGGTTGGGATGAGGTTACCTGGTGGGCCCAGGGATACAAGCTGTATCCCCTTCTCCATCATCCCTTCCCTGCCTGCAAGCAGAAGAGGGCAGAGCCATATGGTAGTGTGCTGAACCCCAGAAGACTTCTGCACCTGGACAGGGACAGGTTTGCATGGCAATGTGAGGTTTCCCAAGCCCGCTCCTACACTTTCAGGAACAAGGACTTCCAGGAGGTGACGCTGAAGAGGGAAGGCCAGGTGCTGTTGCGCTTTGCTGTGGCCTACGGCTTCCGCAACATCCAGAACCTTGTGCAGAAACTGAAACGAGGCCGCTGTCCCTACCATTATGTGGAAGTCATGGCCTGCCCTTCAGGTAGTTCCTCATAGCATAGCACAGCAGCCTGCCACCAGTGGGAGGTGGAAGGGGTTGGACAGGAGGGGGGCCTGTCCCCTCTCCACACCTGGGGTCAGGGAGCTCACCCTGACTTTCCACCACCATGCCCTGTACTCTGCCCCAGGCTGCTTGAATGGAGGGGGCCAGCTCAAGGCTCCAGATATGCAAGGCAGGGAGCTCCTCGAGCAAGTGGAAAGACTGTACAGCATGGTGAGGAATGAGGCACCCGAAGATGCCCCTGGGGTCCAGGAGCTGTACCAGCATTGGCTGCAAGGTGAGGGCTCCGAGCAGGCCAGCCGCTTGCTGCACACACAATACCATGCCGTGGAGAAGACCAACTCAGGCTTCAGCATCAGGTGGTAGGAGTATGGGCCCCAGGGGCCAACTCCAAGACTCCCAAAGACCACGTGGGTATCAGCAACAGAGAAGACACCAGAGAGCTTCAGAACTCGAGGAGAGCTACAAGGATGTATTGGATTCTGTGCTGCACAGGGTCCTTGAGCACATGACCTGCGTGCCTCTGGTTGGTAGTGTTGCCTATGGCCCATGTACTTCCCACTCCACACTGAGCTCTGCAGAGAGGGACTGCAGGCAGGATCGGGGAGCCGAGGAGGCTAAAGGTTCAATGAGGTTCCAGAATCTCTTCTGCTGGCCCAGGGCCATGGGCATATTCCCTGCCCTGCCCTCTGGCTATAGTAGCCTGCGTATGAGAGGTTTCCTTTCTGTGGTTAACCCCTGAAGCTACAGTGTATAGGGCGGGTGTCAAACCGGAACCTAGTGGGGCACCTGCCTGTTCGCCAGGGCCTTGCTGTCTGGACAGTCTGTCAGCACCAAGCCTGTATGGCCGTGAGAACCGTAGTTGAGTCTCACTGAGCTTGGCTCTCACCCAGCCTCACCACTAATAAACAGGTCTGCAATTCTGGAAGCATCTGCTGTGTGTCTGGCACCACACTGGGCCTTGCCAAGTTTTATTCACCCTTCTCGGTCCCCAGGACGTGTATGTCTCAGGGCCCACAACAGCCCCTTCAGAAATTCCGCTGTGTGGCCCCATGAGTGGTAGAGAGAAGGAAAGCACCATTTGTTGGTTCTTCAGAGCAGGGTGGCAGGGCCTCAGAGGAATGTTCTGGAGGCCAGGGTTCCAGTCAGCCTGAGGTCAGGGGAAGGGGTATGGAGACAAGCAGGCTCCACCCAGGGCTCATTTTTCCTGGGGTGTACTCAGAAGTCCCCACTGCAAGGCCAGGAGTGCCCGAACCTGGAGCTGTGGTGGCTCCAGAGCGAGCTGGAAGCGTGCTCACTCCCTGCAGAGCACCTCCAGGACCTGGGCTGGTGCCACCTGGCCTGTGAACTCACGAACTGGATCCTCTCTGCAGGGAAGAGTATGCTGGGGAATTGTGGGGCTGGCCAGCTGCCCATAGGGGTGGGGCCCAGCAGGGCAGTGGATGGAAGGAAGAGGGCCCTTAACAAATGCCCTTCCCTGGTGCCAGGGACATTCAGCTCAATAAATAGTCCCCAGATACTACTAACTACCCAAATGACTGCCAAAGAGGCCCCAAGGATGCCAGGCTAGTCCTGAGACTACTCCATGGGGAGACTCCAGCTGGCAGTGTGCATAGCCTCTTGAGGCTGCCCCACCCACTGGTATGGCTCAGGCCCCACCACAGAAAAGCCCAGGGCACAGCCATACTTACGTCACCCTCAGGAAAGGGTTGTACAAGAGTTCCTCGCCCAGTGTGGAAGGCACGGTAGGTATGTCATCATCATCCCTCTTCTGCAAAGAGCACAGGCCCCTGGTCACCGCTGGGCCGACAGCCGACCAGCCACAGGGAGACTAGGGCAGGTGACAGGTCTCCAGCCAGCTGGAGCCAGCAGAGGTGTCATTCTGACTCTCCCCAACTTCCCCCAAACTTCAGGAAGACTACCGCTCCCACCCCTGTTTTGGAGCCAGAAATGGATGCACCTGGGCCCAGGACAGCTTGGCTCGCACATGGTTGTTGCAGGGCTCCACCTTCTGCGCAAACTCAAGATTGCTCAGCGTATGCTCATGACCACAGAACACCTTCTGTAAGAAGAGGGAGCTCAGTGAACATACATAGCTCCAAACCGAGGGAGGGACAGGCACGCACCCCTAACCTAGCATCCATATCAACTTTACCAAAGCAGGACAGTCATAGAAGCATAGGTTGTACCAGGGAAAACTCCAGTACCAAGCATGTGAACTCCACAGAAGGCTCTCTCACCGTCTGGGGTGGCAGGGTGCCTAGGGTCTTGGTCAAGCTCTGGTACATCTTCTGGGCAGTGTCCTCCAGATGCCAGCCACAGCCTGCCACTGACAGAGTATCCCCTAGGGAGGAAAGAGGGTCAGAAGGGGTAGGGAGGGCACAGCGGAATTGCATAAGTGGGTGAGTCCAGGCTGCAAGGTACCAGAGAAGAGGGCTGGTGGGTCCGGGCATTCATCCTCCCACAGGAAGTAGCACATGTGGCCAGAGGTGTGGCCTGGCGTCAAGAGGCATCGCACGTGGATGGCCCCAAACTGCGATGGTGAGGCATTGGACCTGTGAGGACTGGTAGGCAGGCCCAGGTCAGGACCCTCCCCACCCCCTCTGGGTGCATACTTACCTGAAGTTCCTCCCCATGTGCCAGCCGGCGGGTTAGTGCACAGATGCGCTCATCTGCTCCCATGACCGCCAGTCCTGGCTGCAGGTGCACCAGCTCTGCATTTCCACGTGTGTGGTCCCTGTGAAAGTGCAGGGGCCTGGTCAAGTCGGGGTGCTAGGGAAGGAACATGCTTTAGGCCTGCACACATACCCTCTACTCACCAGTGATGATGGGTGGTCAGCACCGTGGTCAGAGAGACCCCCTCGCGGCCTGCAATCTCCAGCAGCTGGAAAGGATGGAGGTGTAGTGCCATGGGCCACCCATCCCATACTGGAACACTAGTTTCAGGGCTTAGTTTTACAGGCAGGCCCAGGACTCAGAGCAGCAAGGGTTAGGGGAAATAGCAGACAATTACAAGAACTGGAGCACCAGGAACATCAAAGGTAGCTGTAACTTTAGGGGAGCCCAAAGATAATACATCAAATGACATAAAACTATAGGGGTCCGGTCGGGTCTGTTCCAACCAGAGTGGCAGGGAATCCCTTGATGGCATCCTTTGTCGGTCCTCACCCTCTTGGGCACAGCCACATCCACAGCCACTGCCTCCCGTGTGTGCTCCTCAATGATCAGGTACATGTAGTTGTCTTCAAGTACCGGGATGACTTTGACCTTCATGGTCGCAGACCTCAGCCAGTCCACACCTTCTCCAGAAGAGGCAACCCAGCCTAGTGAATCCCTTCTCCTGAGCTGTATGAGGTGGGTCAGACACACACACACACACACTGGGGGTACAAAGAAAGAGTTGCTCCGCTGCCCAAGATCTTCTCAGAGGATCCACTTCAGATCCAAAACTCAGGGGCCGTCGCCCCTTGTACCAACTTCACCTTCCCCCAAAAGTTACACAGCAATGCGGCTTCTCTTAGCTCCGCCCCTGGTTCTGCCATCCTTCACAGGCCCCGCCTCTCTCAGTTACAGTGAGACCCCCAAGGTCTGAGTCGACCTCATTCCCTTCTCACCCACACATAAGCCGCCAGTCTAGCGTCCCTGACAGATAGTAGCCGCTGCCCACCACACTCTCCCTCTCTCCGGCCGCGACCCTGAGTGCTGCTGAGACCTGAGAAACGACTGCAGGAATTGCGCATGCGCAAAAGAGAATGCAGGCACCGATAGAGCACAGTGTGAGATGGTGAGCGTGCTCCAACCCAGCATCAATAAAGGGCACCTCTTCCAATTTATCCTTCCTGGCGCCCAGGTTGAGCTAGTTCGTGCGGTCTACTGCCCCTGATTATGTCTGCTTCTCTCTGACAGACGGGTGTGTCCAGTTTGTTCACCTGCTGGTGTGAGTTCTGCTGACACAGGAAGATAGGTAAGAGTCTGAGTTACAAATCCCTGCAGGAGGTCAGAACATCCCACATAAAGACAAATAGTGCCCACAATTGCAGTACAGGCTTGGCATCGTCTTGCACTTCTGGATCCAACTGGCCTGAAATAAACTGGTTGCCTTTCTGTATTTCCCAGATGGCATGGGGCCGCCATGAAGGAGTGGAAGGTGCAAGGAGTTGAGCACTCCCCTCTTCGTGAGCACTGAACGGCCTTGTCCTTCCTTGTAGGCAGGATGGGTAGTCTCTAAGGTCAACAGAGGCCTTGGCAACACTCACAGCAACAGCCGGGAAGCAGGCCACGATCAGACAGATCCCGAGCCAGGATTCCTCTCCACTATGGAGTATGTGGCAGCCCCAGGCCCCAGGCCAGGTGCCCCACTTCAAGTCACAGAGAATGTGAGTCTTTCCAGGACACGGATGTTGCCTTGGGGTCCTTCCTTTCCTTCACAGACCAGAAGGGAAGAAGTCCCTGGATCTTGTGTCTGTTCCTGCCCAGGGGAGGAGCTGACCTTGTTCAAGAGGAACGTCATGCCTCTATAAGAGTGGGGTCCACAGCCCGGGCTGGAGACCCACCTAAATGTGTGTGTGTGGGT
This sequence comes from Alexandromys fortis, assembly GCF_014885135.2. Taxonomy (NCBI): domain Eukaryota; kingdom Metazoa; phylum Chordata; class Mammalia; order Rodentia; family Cricetidae; genus Alexandromys; species Alexandromys fortis. Next base: position 3,150,197 of record NW_026067891.1, on the reverse strand, counting down.
GGGGGTGCCTTCCCAGGTTGTTCCAGGAACTGAGGATTGGCTGCCAAGGGTTTCTGGACAGCCCACCTGGGCTACTGGCCTGGAGGGAGAGTATCAGACAGATCCAGAGCCGAGTGAGAAGCAGCAGTTGCAGGTAAATGTGGGGCTGTGGGGTTCTGTAGGAACAGGGAGCCCACAAAGCCACTGGCAGCATCCCTCGCCCTGGTTACCCACAGATTTCCAAGGAGCTGGTTGACCTTCAGATTGCAACCCATCGCCTTCGTGAGCAGCATGAAGCTGAAGTCTTCGAGCTGAAGAGGGAAGTGAGTAGCCAAGCAAGCTATGTGTGTCAGCCTGGGTGCATCCAGGAACAGAGTGTGCACCCAGGACAAGCAGCACTAAGGAGTTCAGGTGCCCAGGAATAAATATGCACTTTGTGGGCTTTTACCTGGCCCTGTGCATCTGCTCCTGCATGAATACCAGCCTCCTGCAGTGGTCCAGCAAATAGCCCTGCTCACCCTTGATGTCCACAGGTTCTTCGACTGGAAAGTCGGGTGCTAGAGCTAGAACTGCATGGAAATGGTGACTGCAGGGGACATGGAGTCCAACCAGCAGCCAGTCCAGGGCAACACAAGGTGCCACCACAAGAGGTCAGTGGAGAAGCCCAAGCCTGAATGTGTCACCTACAACAGAGTCCAGATCACCATGAGCACGTATAAAGCTGGGCTGGGCACCTCCACAGGGGCAGTGAAACAAGTATCTGCTGCCTCCTCCCTCCCCTCCCCTCCCCTTGCTTCCCTTCTAACCATAAAGGTGCAGCTCAAGCAAGACAGACTCTCTGAGCCTGAGACCCTGAACAATGTGAGTACACAGCCACCTAGCACTGGGGGGGTGGGGGGGTAGGTGGTGGAGGAGTGGGGGGTTCCAGAGTTTGCTGTCTCTCACACAGCCAGCTTTTGTTCACCAGCAGAAGCTGCAGGGGGAGTTGAACTTGGTCCTGGAGCATCACAGAGTCAGACAGCAGGCATTGGAGACACGAGTGTGAGTTTCACCTCGCCTAGAACAAGCAGTGCCCAGTGGCCTACAAGGTCACAAGTCCTGGCCTAGCTGTGCTTGTACTGTGTCCACAGGGCAGTCCTAGGCTGGCAGTTGCAGAGAGCCCAAGAGGAAGCCAGGGCAGCTGATCAGCGGCTGGCTGCCCAAGCAATGGTGAGGGTTTGCCCACCCTATGAACCTCAAGATCTAGCAGGAGGGTGTCCTACAAACAGAACCAGAGCCCTTTGTATGTCCCAGGTGTTGTCAACCTGTCAGGATCAGCTCCAGCAGGCTGAAGCTGAAAATGCTCAGCTGCAATTGCAGCTGAAGAAGTTGAATGAGGAGTATGCTGTCCGGCTGCAGCGCTACGCCAAAGAGACAGTGGTGAGCACTTTGTCAGGTTCTGTGGCAGTCGGAATGGCCTCTGAGTCTTGAGGAATGTGAGCCTGGCCTGGGCGTGCTGGGCAGGCAGATATGGGGAACTTTGTGGTGCCAGGCCCCTGCACAGTCAGCTGGGGTAGGAGGTGAGGTTGGGCCCAGTCAAGTGCCAGCCTGCCCAACTCAAGCCCAACTCCTACAGTTTGACTGCCTAACCTAATCCAAAGCGAGCCCCAACCCTAGCTCCATCCTATCCAATCTCCTCCAGGAGACCACCAACAGTACAGGTCAGGCAGCCCTTCAGACGTTCCTGGAGGCCACTCTGCAGGACATTCGGGCCGCACACCGGAGCCGAGAACAACAGTTGGCCCAAGCGGCCCGGACCTACCGCAAGCGCCTGGTGGATCTGAGCCGGAGGCAGGAGCTGCTACTATCCACCTGCAGGTGGGCTCCACCCTGTCCTAGGCACCCAGGGTGAGGTGAGGTGGCCCCATATGAGCTGCACTGTGGCTCAGTGTGCCACAGAAGCAGTCCCAGGCACACATAGATCCCAACAGGGCACGTGGTACTCCCAGGGCTACTTTTGCAACAGCCATCGACCTGGAGCCATCATCCATGCACTGGGCCACTGAACTCAGCCACCAAAGGGAGGATAAGGTAAGGCTGGGGCCCAGGTGCCCTGTCCCTGCTGCCTGAAACTGCCTTTAAGTCCAGAGCCCCTGCACTCCCCCCAGGCCTCATCCCAAACTCAGAGCCTTTGGAGCAGTTGGCTTTGTTCAGTCAATCAAGGGACCCCACCATGTGCTTTTACAGTATGGCCGATACAGGACACTGCTACTGTGCCCCGAGAAAGGACCTGGTGCAACTTCTAAGGAAGGAAGGTCACAGCCACTGTGAGTGCCCTCCTGTTGGTATATGGGAGGTCTAGGAGTCAGGAAGACAGAGCCAGAAGCTGCACATCCTTCACTGATTCCGCCAACCCTTGCTGCTGGCTGGGATTCTCCTATCCCTTGGACTCTGTTTGTATGGGGGACACTGGTAATCATAGGAAAATTGGATGGCTACTTTGTTAAGCATCTGATAGGTGAAACTTGGTGGAAGCAAAGTCTGATGACATGGCCAGCCCTAGATTTGGGCTTCTATACCAGCTCTATAATCTCTTGAGACATCATCTCCCAGGGACTGGGGGGAGGCACCCAGTAGACTGGAGTCACTGCGCTGGCCAGAGCGTTCTGCTGGTACAGATGCTCCAGGGCCCCAGGTAGTGCTATAATGTCCTAACACCACACAGCAGGTATTATGCCTACCTTGGAAACTGCTCCTCCTGCCCTCCTCCCTTCACAGGGCCCGCGATACTACATCCTGGTCCCAAATCCAGCAGAAGTTGCGGGACTTCTCCCAGGACACCCAGGTAGTAGGCAAGGAAGGATGGGGACCCCCTCCCTACACCCTGCCCTGGCTCATGGCTCATTCCTCCACCAGGTAGAGCTAGAACGAGAGCGGGCACAGCTGATGGTCCGGGCCACCATGGCGGAACAGCAGCTTTCTGAGTTACAGGAGTATGTGGACCAGCACTTGGGCAGGTAAGCTGGGTGTGACCCCAGGGCCCTGGTCTAGGTGGAAGGGAAAGAACCCATGGCCACACACGTGATTGGTCTGATAATCCCAATCAGGTACAAGCAGGAAATCCAGAGACTGAGGAAGCTGGTGAAGACAGGAGATCCCCAGGGAGTAGAAGCTATGCCTTCCTCTAGGCCCCGGCGCCCAAGGACCCAGAGTCACTAGCTAACTAGTCTCCCAGAGGAAGCACAAATCAAACCTCTTCACAGCCAGCACGGCATCTGCTGCACACCCTATCCCATAGAGTGATAAGTCAGGATTGAACCCACAGAGTCTTTATTGTATCCAGTCAACCAGCCTGTCAACCTAAAGTCCTAGGAAGGGAGGTAGAACTGGACTCTGGGATGGCCTTGATGGGCACCCCACAAGAAGACACAGCTGGCCCAGCACCATGGACATCATAGGCCCAGACTCTGTCCACGCCCTCACCCACCACAGCTACAGGCTGCCAGGTGGGAAGGGGGAAACGTCCAGATACTACACGGGCCCCTGCAGGTAGCTCTTTTTGCAGCTTATCCTCCAGCAGTGGGAGCTGTAAGAAGAACAGGAGGGAGGGGGGCACAAGAGCAGGTAAGAAAAAGCTGCCCCATCCATGTAGGCCCAGAACCTATTCCAAGCATCAGAACAGCCAAGAGCCAAGACTGTAGCCCTGACCTCCCAGCAGGACAGCAGACCCAAGACCTACCACACTGGGGGCCAGGAACACAGACACATTGTGACAGTCTCTGAGGCTCACCTGTGGGAAACAAAGATAGGAGCTGGAAGGCATGGGGTCACCGAGCTCTGGCCTCCAGCCCACCCAGGTATCAGTATGATAGCACTCAGAGCAAGAAATCTGGGAGATAAAGGTATTGGAGCTAGGAATGTGACTCAGTTGGTAGAGTGCTTGCCAAACATATACAAAGCCCCGGATAAACTAGGTCTGATGGTGCAGGCCTATAATCCTAGCACTCAGGAGGTAGAGGCAGGAGTTCAATGTTATCCTGGGCTACATAGTGAGTTTGAGATAAGCCTGGACTAGAGACTGTGTCTCAGAAAAAAAAAAGAAAATAAAATTAAAAAAAAAAAAAAAGAAAATGAAGTTTGATAGGTTACCTTCCAGAGATCCTTCCGATGGTAGCAGACACTCCCAGAACAACCAGCCCACCAGGCATGCAGCCGTGCAAGTCCCACAAGCCATGGGTTCAGCTCATAACCCACAGCTGGACGGAGACCACATTGGTGGGCCGCCAGCACCTATGAGAGCCAAGAGTGTGGGACCTGGATGTAAGGAAGGGGCAACCACGAAGGGACAACGAACAGACACACAGGCCTTACGATCCTGCCATCACCAGAGCCTAGATCCACCATTTTTCCAGGGCGGCCTCGTAACAGCGACAGCACGTGCTCAACCTGTCGGGCACTCGCACCAATGTAGGGCACCTGAAAAAGGAATTTGGTGGGTCTGCGGCTACAGTCGCACAGACTGAAGCACCAGGTTGAAGACCTTTGCGTGCCTACTAGCTTTCCTTCCTTAGCTATCTGCCACACCCAGTGCTGCCCCACCCACCCTCCTGGCACACCACTGCCCATAACCCGTCAGTAATTCAATCCTAGCTTCATTTATATACACTTGGTCATGACGACAGGCCCAGGCCCTGCAACATAATATTAGTTCCACCCCTCCGCGTATCCATGTGGTTCCTCACTGTAATTGGTTCCGCCCATCTTTACAAGCCACCTACAGCAGCCTTAATCCCGCCCATTCATCTCGCACTAATTTTGGTCCCGCGTCGCACCTGAAGTTTTAGAGGCACGCGGCGGAAGCCCGGCTGCAGAAGCAGCGCCCACACGGTGTAGGCAACCAACCCGGAGCCTGTCGCCACTTGCAATAGCTCCAGCAAACTCGGCCGCCTCTCGCGCACCGCAGTCAACGCCTCGGCCGGGTCGTCGTGATCCATGGTTGAGAGACAAGCAATTCAGAGCCGTCCCTCCCAAGCCCCCCCCACTCCACAGTCAGGGGAGGCGGCTGCCCTCCCGGTTACCGCCGGCCTGAGCCGTAGTCTCTCTGCTCTGCGCCTAACCCAGTCGCGGTAACGATTGCTTTAAGTCTAAGTAGAAGCCGGTATCAAACGCCGGAAGTGGAGGGGGGGACCGTCCGTCCCGTCCGTCACTCATACTTCCCCGCCCAACCGGGCGTGGCCCCTCCCGTGGGTTCCGGGTGATGGTAATCGAGTCCCAATGACCCAGGCGATAGGCGAGCCGTAGAAAGTTGGCCCCTCGTGGGTCTACGGTCCAGGATCTACAGCGGCTAGCCTCTGGGTCTACCCTGCAGACAACTATAAGGAATCTCTGGTCTGGATCCCCGAGGCCATACCGTTCCTCCCGTGCAGCCCCGCAGCCCCGGGTTAAAACCAGGGCCACTGTAACTGGAAGTCATTCTCTTGTGGATTCTGCTGACCAAGGCTTTCGGAAAGCCTACCAAACACCCATAAACAACCCACGGAGGACATCCTTCCACTCACTCCGACAGTGACGACAATTAGGAGGAAAATAGAGGGTGTTCTGGGGTCGAAGGAGAGGGGCGGGTAGATACAGACAGATGTAGGCTCTCTAGTGAGTGTGGAGGGAGGGGGCCGGATGCGAGAGGCTGGGTGCTGGCAGCTGGCCCAGCCTGGGGTGAAAGACAGCCCAGGAGCCCGGAAGATCTCCTTCCTTCAAAAATAAAGGGTTGAGTAACTCCTAGTAAGGCCCTGCATGGAAACAGATAGAGCCTTGAGTCAATCTGTTGGACCCCGACCACCCACATTAAAGCCAAATGGCCGTAAATGTCAGTTCCTCCTTGTCTATGCAGTCCTGGCCTGATTCTCCTCAACTATCTCTAGTAGAGACCGTGATGACTTCCAAACTGAGTGTGCCCAAGACCACCTCCATGTTTTCCTCCAAAACAATCTGGAGGACGGGTGTCCCAAGACAGCAGGAGTATGTGTAGTCTGTGGAGAGAGGCTCTGCTCTACCCAGCTCAGAATCTGGCCACTGGGAGAACTGGAGCGTGGCCCTCCCCCTCCCACACCCTGAATTCTAGACAGGGTTGCTTGAGCACAGCTATTCTTGTCTGCTGCTCCTGCCTAAAGCGCCCAGAAAAGCGCTGGCAACTCTACCTGACACTGGCACCCACACAGAGCTCCCCACCCCCCAGTCCTCTGGTCCACACAGGTTTTCCCAGGCTAGCTCCTGTGATTTTCGTCCACCTGCTCCCACACACCACTCCCCCGTCCCTGCTTCCACTTTGGGGGTCTCATCACTTGATCCCTGGAGCAAACATGAGGCCACTGGCCCAGTCTTCCCCTACACCCAGGTGCCAGGGTAAGCCCTTAGCACTTCATGGGGTTTGGGGAAATGAGAGCAAGTAGCAGGAAGCCAGTTCAGAGGCAGATGGTGGAAGAAAATGGCATCACCTGCTCTCCAGGAGCGATCTCTTGCCCTCATCGCCCCTCCCACTCCATAAGCAGGCAGGCTAAGTACTGGTGGCACGCTCTCTGCCCACCCCCAGAATACACAGGTGTGATTTAAGCTATCTGCCTATAAGCATTCCAAGGTAGCCATTCCAGGGCCTATATAGGGTGTGTCACCACCAGGTACCTTCAACTGGCACAGCCTGGAGCAAGGAACTGTATGTCTGGTCCCTGCCCAGCCTTGCCCCTCTCCCAGCCTGTTTCCTACCAAAGAATGAACAGCCCACTGGGACTGATGGTGGATGAAAGTCTTAAAAGGGAGGGCATACAAGGACAGAAAGCCATTTCTGGACCCCCACTACACTCCACTCAGCACTGGAGCTGAAGCAGTTTCTCAGAGCCATGAGAGAGAAGTGGCAGGAATGTGCTTGGTTGGAGCCTGAGAAACCTAGTGCACACCTCACTGAAGGGCTTTCAGGCCACAGGCTTTGTCTGTCCAGGGTCTCACTAGCCCTTTACAAAATAAAGAGGCCCAGGAGGAAGGCAGGGACGGCAACAATGGGGCCAGCGGCGGGAAGCAGTCCTTAGAGACCCCATTGTGCACTTATCCCGCCGGAAACGAACAAGCGGGATCCTGCAATGGAGACCCCACACCCTGCAGGCGCTTTGCCATGTCTGGATGCTCAGCACGTCGCAGGGGCCTCCGGACAGAGGGGCTCATTCTTCCCCAAGGGCGGGACCAGGCCAAGGATGACTGTACGGCTCACAACGACCATGGAGGGGAATGGCACACCGCCAGACTACAGCACTCCTCCCTAACGGACCTCGTGCAGAGCGGGAGGTGATGTCTGTCTGCTTGCCCCCCAGGCCATCTAAAAAACCCCAAGTAGCCCAAGTCTTGAGATTTTCAGCACTTCTGCACTCAGTCCCAGGAGCACCCTAGATTAGAGGAAAACAGACTCATTGGTCAGCCGGGTCAACAGGGCAGGCAGGCGAAGAAGGGCTAGGAGGGCAACAGAGGGGAGAGCAAGTAAAGGGAGGCCGGAGCAGAGCTGGGTGTGTCACAGAAGACCAAGTCTACAGTGGCTGGTGTCATCCAGTTATTTAGTATTCTATCAACTCACTGCGGGCACCAGGATGCTGTCTGAACCACACCCTTCCTACCACCCCTCCCCAGTACCCCATTCCCAGCAGAAGGTCTGGCAGGGACTTGCTCCCAGGTCTCTCAGTCCAGTGCCACCTCACATGGGTTGAGGTGGGCTGTAAGGGCAGCTGTATAGACACGGCTGAACTCTTGGAAGCGGGGAGCACAGCCCAGCCAGGCTTCACCAAATCGGCTCCAGCCCATGAAAAGGAAGGAGCCTGGGCCAGGACGCACACCGCAGCGCAATGGGGTACGAATGGAGGTCTGGCCCAGGCCCTCGGAGCCTTCTTCCTGGAACAGGGACAGTGTCTGGCGGATGACACGGGTGGCCACCACAGTGATGACTGATTCTTGCAGCTCCATGTCATGGGTGACCCCATGGATGGTTCCATGTATCACTGTGAAGAGACACGGGGGCTAGTGGTGGGCATGTGGGGATGTAGGCCAGACTCTAAGCTCCCCCACAACAGGAATACTCACCGAAGTCACTGGTGCATGCAGCCAGAAGGAGCTCGGCATCACTGCAGGGCCTGCAGGCACCTAGCATGCAAGGCAGGTCATCAGCCAGGCCTGTGCTCTCTCAGCACAAGCCCACAGCTCCTCCCAGCAGGCAAAGGCTCCAGAACTGGTGGTTAAACCCTTCTCCCAGCAACCGTACAGCCTGAAGACAGCAGGAGTCATGGTGCACCCTGCAGGCACATGCCTACTGACGGACACCTCGATGCCTCACGCACATTCTTGCACACCCATCTCGTAAACCCATACCAATGCCAAACAACATTCTATGACCTCTCAGAGCTGCCTCCCAAGCCCAGCTAGGGTGGCACAACAGTCTGGTGGACTCTGGTTCCGGGGTTCCCCAGCTAGGACAGAACAGTGAGAGAGCCATCCCCTGCAGGGTCAGGCTGCAAGATTCAGAAGAGCAAAGCACTGGGCCTGGTGCCCTGCAGGGAGGCAGGGCAGGCGTCTCCATGGTGACGAAGAGGCACACTGGACTTTTGTTGGCTGGGCTGGGGGAGGGGAGGAAGGTCACCACCAGGCCAGGGAGCCCTGGACAGCTCTGGCCATAGGCTTTGATTCTACCCCAGTTCACCCCTTCCCCCAACCTCCAGACACCAGAGGCCCAAGGCTGGCCTCTCCAGCATTTGCTCCCTCTTGCTCTTTCCCTAAAATGAACCCTGGGGAGGAGGAAAAGGAGGAAGTACTCCCAATCCACCTCCCTATGACCTGGAAGATACTCTCCAACGGAATGGTCTCTGTCAAGCTACGGATGGACCCTCTGTGCAGCGGGGTGTCAAGACCTGGTTAGAACGCCACTTCCAGACACCAACCTTCTCCTCAGTCAGTCTGGTCACTCACCATCTACACCAGGACCTTGGGCCTGGGGGGGCATTTCTGCACGCTGGTCCTCATGCAGCTCGAAACGAAAGGCAGCAACTCTGCGGCTGATGTCGCGGTGTGGTGTGGCCTGCAGGAAAAGGGCCCGGCGCTCGCGGGGACCCCATCGCATGCAGCGGCCGCCAGCCAGGACTGGGCCCTCGGCCAGTAGCAACTCTAGGTTGCCGCCCATCCGTTCAGCGAAGACCTGGGCACCAGCGAAGGGCCGCGTTGGGCGCAGACAGACGATGCTGGGCCGCGTGCCCGGATCGGGGCTGTCCAGGGTCAAGCGCAGCGCCCCGGCTGGGTACAGCCACTCGACAGCGCCCTTAGTACAATCCAGGGTCAGCTGCCCCACGCTGCCGGGCTCCTGGGTCAAGCCGCTGAGGACAGGACGGTGGTTCTCAGGCGGGTGGCCCTTGTTCCCCTAGGCGGTTCACCCCATTTCCCGCAGCTACCAACACCTGCGTCCACTCTGTGGAACAGGACGTTGAGGTCTATGCCACCTCAGTTCCCAGTGGGAGGGAGGCCCCCAATACAAGATGAAAAAACCCCTTCCCACCCCACAATCCCTCCTGGGGAACGTACCTGCCCCTCCAGCTGCAGCGTTCCTCGGAGTAACCGGCACGAGCAGAGACGGCCAGGAGGCCGCAGCATAGCGCGCAGAGAAGCACGGCTACCGGCATGGTTCGGGGACGCGCCGGGACCTCGGGCTGCTGCCCCGGGAGGGTCGGGGCCGCAGCGCGAGTAGTCCGCGGTGCGGCCGCCAGGCCCGGCGCGTCCCCACAACCGGCGACCCCTCTGCGCAAACCCCTTTGAGCTCCCCGGACTAGGGGGCGGGGCCTTTGCTCTCTGACCAATCGCCACAAGCCCCAGAACTTTCCGCCAATAGCAGTGCCCTCGGAGGGGCGGGGCGGACTGAAGGCGGGAGCGCGGTCCAGGCCTGGGATGGAGTACGTAGCGGTCCTCTCTCCCCTTTGGGCAATCCCCAGTACCCTGGAACCTTTGGCGAGTGGGTGGGAGTCGCTGTCGACTAGAATCTGGAAAGCTTTTCAATTCATTTGGCTTTCACTGGACGTCAGTAGGATTGTCCCTTCCTGAGAGAGCGAGTGGAGGGAGTCTGCAGCCAACATCTGAACACTGGTACCCTGCTGCTGGTACTCCAGGGAAGAGGAATTAGAACCCCTGTGCCCCTACGTTCCATAATGGAAGGTGCAGAGGGTCCTGACTAGCCTAGGGCCTGCGTGATGAAACTAAGCCAAGACTTGGATTTGGGTAAGAGGAAAAGCACCGGCTAGCTATGGAAGGAGCAGTGTGGGCTGGGTGGGCTTCCTCCTGCACTATGCTTTTTCAGAGCCACCTGCACATTAAGTAAATACCATGAAAAATTCTATCACCGTGGAGACCTGCCTGGGGATTCACAGACTGGAAGCAAAGCCTGGAATTACTTGCCCTTGCCAAAGTCAAGAACAGCTGAAACAGAATCTCAAAGATAGCCGGAGGCCTGGGGATAGGGCTAGGTTATACAGTGCCCACCACTCAGGCGTGAAACCCTAGGTTTGATCTTCATAATAATGTTAAACTGATTAGGGTCGTGCCTCTAATCACAGCACTCAGGAAGTAGAGGGAGGAGTGCCTTGGACAGGCGTAAGTAGTGTGTTGAAGGCCTGTCTGAGCTACCTGGGACCCTCCTAGAAGGAAAAGAAAACAAAGAAAAACAAACACAATCTGAACCTCCACCCCCCACCAAAGAGAAGCGCTTCTTTGGAAGGATAGAGGGGACTGAAGTCAGAGGGAAGCCTTGGAAGTCCCTGAGGGTCTCTTTTCCAACTCCAGGACTCTACCTCTGTATCCTCTGTCCTCCTGGTTCCTTTTGAAACCCTCCAGTTGGCCAGGACCAATAGGTGGCACAGCTGGCTTCTTGCTCCGGACAAGGGGGTCAAAAGAAGGTATAATAGTCAAAGGTAAAGGTGACCAGAGCCTTCTTTTTTTTTTTTTTTTTTTTCCGAAACAGGGTTTCTCCGTAGCTTTTGGTTCCTGTCCTGGAACCAGCTCTTCTAGACCAGGCTGGTCTCGAACTCACAGAGATCCGCCTGCCTCTGCCTCCCGAGTGCTGGGATTAAAGGTGTGTGCCACCACCGCCTGGCTTAACCAGAGCCTTCTTGAAGTGCGTATGTGTCCTGTAAGAAACACTAAAGAGCCGGGCGGTGGTGGCACACGCCTTTAATCCCAGCACTTGGGAGGCAGAGGCAGGAGGATCTCTGTGAGTTCAAGGCCAGTCTGACTGACAGCACAAATTCCAGAACAGGCTCCAAAGCAACAAAAACAAAAACAAAAACAAACTGTCTTAAAACAAACAATACTAAATAAAATGGACTGGAGAGATGGCTCAGTAGTTAAAAACACATTACTTCAATTGCAGAAGACCTGAGTTGTGTTCCCAGCACCCATATGGAGAGGATCACAACAGCTTCAGGGGATTAGATGACTCTTGTTTCCACAGGCACGAGCATTCGCGTGCATGTGCATTATGGTCACACACACATACATACACCAAAGTAAAAAATAAATCATAATAAAATATCACTCAGCCTGATGAAAGTATAGCAGATGCCAAGGCATTTACAGAAGGACACAGGACACCTGGTCAACCGTGGATGTCCAGGCCTAAGCACTTTGGTCATTCTTTGGAAGTCTCCTCAGAACAAGTCTCTGAGGCAGAGAGTAGTCTGCAGGCGCCCTCTAATGGTGACATGGGGCATGAGCAAGCCAGTTTCAGAGAGGTTCTCTCTTCCCATGCGTGTTGACAACCAAGAGTAGCCATCACAGGGGTTGTCCAAGCTGGAAACCATCTTGAGAGATTTTTTCCTGTCCTAGCTTCCCCAGGGCCTTGTACTGCACCTCATGGGATGCAGTGGGTAGCAGCAGAGGCTTCAGTTGTCACCGCTCAGGCTGCCCACCTCCAGCCATGGCTGTCCCCATAACACAGGCATTTGCAGGTTGAGGACATTGATGGTATATCCACAGTGTGCTGAACCCTGAGCAGAGCAGAGGACAGGTAGCCCCAGCATCCAACAGGAGAGCTGATGGCAGACATGCAGTTGACTCAGTGAGTGGGCCATCATCTAAGGAGGCCATTTGGGAAAGAGATTCACGAGAGGAGAATTGACAGGTTAGAGAGACTATGGCCCCAGGACCATGGGGCTTTAAACAAACACAACCACAAAATATAAATGGGAAAGATGGCATGTTCGGGCTGGAAAGATGACTCGGTAGTAAAAAGCACGAACTGCTTTCCCAGAGGTCCTGAGTTCAATTCCCAGCAACCACATGGTGGCTCACAGCCACCTGTAATGAGATCTGGCGCCATCTTCCGGCCTGCAGACATACATGCAGGCAAAACACTGTATACAGAATAAACAAAAAAAAAAAGGCAGGATCAGCTCCCAGTAGGTCTACTACTGGAAGTGGATGAAATTAGGTTTCTTCCTGATCTTGTGAGAAAAACTAGAAAGGACGATAAGTCTCCCGCCTGCCCAAGGCTCCCCTCTTCACAGATCTCAAATTTCACTTGAAGCCATGTGGCTACTAGATGTAGCTGGCCAGAGACGCTTTCTTTGACTCTAGATAAACCTGTGGCACCAAGACCCTTACGGCTAGAATTGAGCACGGATGAGGATGCCGGATGAATAAGGAAGACAGTTCGTTCCTACAACCGATGAGCAGGGGATATCGGGGACCCAGGAAAGAGTACCAGTGGCTCCTACTGTGGGCACTGCCTTCGGTTACTGTACTCAGCTGGACCTTGGCAGCTTCAGGGTGATGCAGTCATCATCCAGGACGTAATCATAGCTGCCAGCTCCCAAGCAGTCTCGAGTGCCCACCCATTCCCATGAGGTCTGACGGCATCCACCTTCAGCTTAGCACTTCAAGGGGGGCAAAGCATTAATGTTTCTATCTCTGTGTTTTTTCATTTGTTGAGAAGACCACCCTGCAACACCTTGCATCTCCTGAGGAGCCCAAAATGCAGCTGCTGATTGATTTGAAGCTGAGCTAAAAATAGCCACTGGCTCCAGCCAGGGCCAGGGGAAAATATCCCATTGCTAGGAGACGACCGTTGCCGGGAGACCGCCATCACTAGGCGACGCGTGCTGCTGAGGTGACAGCTGAGCCCTGAGTCATCCTCAGCCTTGACAGGAGGCGGGCCAGGCCAGAGCAGAGGCCACCAGAGAACCTTGGTGCCCTCACCCTGTCATCTGGGCAGTCGGAGGACAGCTGTCCACCTGCTTCTCTCCAGTGCTCTCGAGCCTCTGACTCTGGGCAGGGACAGGGTGGAGGAAAAGGAGGCCCGGGGGTACAGGTGGGGAAAGGAAGAAGAATGAAAAGGGGCACAGGGTAAGTGAAGGAAGGAGAGGTGGGAAAAGAGGGTACAGAAGAGAAGATCAGGGGCACAAAGTTCCTATCTAGCCCCAGGATGACTCACTTTGTCCTTGAGGGGGTTGCTCACCACCGGTACTGTGCTAAAATATTCAAGGCATCCCTCCTTAGAACCCAGTCACATTTCCCAGAAGGCGTTCGGTGAAGAGAACAGCCTGAGGAGGATGTGACCCAGCCATGTGTCTCTGGAGCATGAGAGCCTCGTAAGGACATGCCTGAGGAGCTCCTGTGACAAGACTTAGAGCAGGTGTAGAGCCGTCATTCTAGGCCCAGGGAGGGGTCCCCTGGTGCTCCCTCAGCCCTCTGTCTCTGAGCCAAATGTGCCAGCATTTCTGGGCCCACAGAGTCCCCCATCACTGTAGAGCTGGACCCCAGCAGTCTAGACAGGAGACAGTCCTCTGTGCTCCGACATCCAGGTAAGGGTAATGATGGTGGGGGTGGTTTTAGATGAGGGATGTCTTCAAAGAGAGGTGCTCCAAGCCAGAAGGGTTCCAGGTAGTGAGTGCTCCCACGGAGAGTGCTGCAGATGAGAGGTTCTCCGGTTAAATGTGTTTTGGTTTAAGGGTGTTCCCATCGAGGGTATTCCAGATGAGGGGGTCCTCCAGGTGAGGATGCTGCAGATGTGAACACTCCAGTTAATTACATTTCAATTAAAAGATGATCCAGTTGAGAGTGTTTCAAGTGAGGGGTCCTCCAGGTGCAGGTGTTTCACGTGAGGGGTGCTCCACTGAGAGACCCTCCATGTGTCCTTAGGAGCCAAGTTCATAGATACTCCCATATCAGTCCCTTAAGACTAACCCAGGAAGAGAGCATCCTGGTTGAACTGGTCCCACACGCCACCTCATATTCTTCAGAGATGAAAAATCGCATGTACGGCCAGTTGGACTTTGTCTGATATACTTCTCTCAGGGCATAAGCTGTTCTCCAAAAGCGAGCAGGAGTCCTTGACAGAAGGTGCTTCAAAAGCCAGTTTCCCTATCCTCCCTGACCACGTGTGTATGTGTGCACCTCCCCTATGCTCTGCTGGGCACCCAGAGAACCCCACCTTGGCCCTCTAGGGGTTCTGTGGCCACCAGCCCACTGTAACTGTACCATCAGAGAGTCAGTAGGCCCAGGCTGAGACGAGGAGGATTTTGGTGTTGTGGGCAGATGTAGAAATGGAAGTTCCTAGGAAGGATTGCCAAGTCTGAAAGTCAAATTCATTCAGGGGCAGGTGACAAGAGGCTGCTCCAGGTGAGGTGCCAGGTGAGAGAGGAGCTGCAGATGAGGGTTGTATACTCCTGACTGGTACAGAGCCCGAGGAACCAGGGTCTTCCAGACTACAGTAGAGAGGACGCAGCCTAGGAGAGATGGCCCCTTACTGCATGCCAACTGACCCCTGAGAACCCTGGGGGAAACAGGGCGGGGAGGGGGAGAGACCAGTAAGGAGGAAGCTGCTGATGCCATGAATGAGAAAAACAGGTGCCTGACCTGGGGAGGATGGCAGAGGTAGAGGGAAACAGGTGGGTCCCTTGATGGGGGGGGGGGCAGGAGAGGCCCCATCAGACCAGTATGCAGTAATCTCCTAAGTGTCCTCATTGGTGTTTTCTCAAAAACAGGGCCACTTTCTGGGACTCGTTCCAGGACCACTGTGTGCCTAGGCCTCCCTCATACCCTTCATGTGTTCGTCATAAAGCCCAAGCCAAGGCACAACACCCTCTGCCCAAGATCCCCGCCTGCCACCCACTGGCTACCTGTCCAAGGACAATGACTAGATGAGTGGGAAGGACAGCCTCTGATGGTTCAGTGTCCACACTCATCTCTGTCCCATGTCAGTGCGCCTTCTTTGATCCATATCCAGGCAAGATGGTGACACTCCAGTCCCAGCCGCACAGTTGCCTGCCCTGTCCTGACTATGACTAGCTGGACTCAAGGCCCCGCTAGAAGAACAGTGATTCACCACGTTAAAAACCAGCCAAGGCCTTGGAGAGAAGTCAGTTAATAAAGTGTTTGTCTTGTGAGCTCAAGGTCCTGAGTTTGATCCCTGGATCCAAATTTTAAAAATTTAAAAACAAAAAACTGGGGACTAGAGAGATAGCTCAGTGGTTAAGAGCACTGGCTGCTCTTCCAAAGGTCCTGAGTTCAATTCCCAGCAACCACATGGTGGCTCACACCATCTATAATGAGATCTGTCACCCTCTTCTGGCGTGCAGGCATACATGGAAGCAGGATGTTGTATACATAATAAATAAATCTTTAAAAAAAAATCTGAACTTTGTGACATGTGACTGACTGTATTCTCAGTACTGGAAAGGAAAACACAGGCTTATCCTTGGAGTTCAGTGACCAGCCAGCCTAGCTTACTTGGTCAGCTCCAAGCCAGTGACCTTTCACACACACACACACAGAGAGAGAGAGAGAGAGAGAG